>NC_067149.1:18460381-18649091 GCF_903995435.1 Acomys russatus
AAGCAGTGGACAGAGAAAGAGAGGAGCTTTGAGATAAGCCTTGGGGACACCCCAGTGAATTTGACTTATTAGCTGACACTTCCTGTGTCTTGCATGTCTTTGCTAGGACTGCATTAGGCTACATCTGTAGCAGCTTATGTAAATAAGGTTTGGGTTTTTTTTTTTTTTTTTTTTTTTTTTTTTTTTTTTTTTCATGTAACTTACAGTGCTGGCATTTGCTCAGCAGCTCAATGATGTCGCTGTTAGCTTCTCCAGATTCTCCTGGATGTCTCTCATGGAGATAAAGTCACTGTATCCCCCGGCCACGCCATTCATACTCAAAGCAGAAAGAAGTGGGAAGAGACTAACTAGGTTCTGGATGACCATCTCAACAGGGAATTCATGTCTCTTAGAAACCCATTCCTTTTTTTTTCCTTATTGGTTATAGTGACTTCCTTGAGGCTGCCTCAGGAAAGTGGGGTGGAGGTACATGGGGTGACACCTCTCAAGGAGTTGCTCAGGGCCAGTGTTTAATGAATGGCCCGTGTCCCATGGCCTCAGGTTGACCAAGCTGCGCTTGTAAAACGCCACCAGCAAGGCTGGCTGATGGAGGTGACCGACAGCTTGGACCACTGCATTGCGAGACTCAGGTACAGTTGGCTACATGGGACTCAGAAGACTTGACCCTGAGCTTTGGGAGCACGGGAGAGAGCGCAGCTAGGGCCAGTCAGTGCCTGATGTCTGGCCACCGGTGCCATCCAGAGGTTCTGCTATGGAGGTTCTGCTGTGGGAGTGTCGTGGGAGGGGCGTCTCATGGAATACTGCTGCTGGCTTGTGGGCAGCCGTCGGGGTGGGGGGGGGGGCGGGCTCTGAACTTGAGACTCTCTTACCTTGCTCTGCTAAGTCCTGACATTTCAGCTGTGTATCACCAGCTTAACTATATTCATCCTCTTATCTATTTCTTCACATAATTTTGGAATCATCATTAGTAAATCCTGCCACTTCCATGTCCTGGAAGCCCCACCTTCCACTTCCTGTCCTTCTGTCAGCTTATTGGGTAAACAGTGTATTATTGACAACTGCTACATCCACTCAAGGCAGTCCTCCACACCCCACCCCATAAGTGTTCTATGAAGAGCCTATTAGAGTTAGACATACATTTCCCAGTAGCCATCGCAACCAACTGGGGCATGCCAGCATGCATTTTGTTTTTCTTTTTCTTGTGTCATGGGGTCTGAGAGAACATTCCTAATTCTGGCACATGCCTCCAGGCCCAAACTCATACAGGTCCAAAGTCACACAGGCCTGCGTAGGCCGACAACAACACAGAGGCCTACAGTTACACTCAGGCCCTCGCTCATCCAGGTCCATAGCCGCATAGGCTCAAACACACAGGCCCACCCAGGCACTCACACAGACTCATACACACACATAGGCCCCCCGTCACACACAGGCCCATAGTCAAGAGAGGTTCACACTCATACACAGGCCTACAATCACACAGAGGCGCTCTCTCTCTCTCTCTCTCTCTCTCTCTCTCTCTCTCTCTCTCTCTCTCACACACACACACACACACACACACACTCACACACATAGGCTGTAGGTAGCCTCCTATGTATGCCACATTTGACTAGCACTGAGCTCCCTGTGTGTAGGCAGAGTAGCTGCATCCATGGCAGCCGAGGACAGATGCAGGGCATCTGTTCTGTTCTTGTGTTCTTCTAGGGAAGCAAGAAAAAAGAAGGAGGTACTCAGCCTTGGTTACCATGGCAATGTGGTGGATCTCTGGTAAGTGGGAATTGGTGACTTGGGTACCTTCAGAGTATCAAGTGCTAAGCAAGTGCTTCCAAGTCACAAGCTCTGAGCCTCAACTCTGACCTTCCTGGGAAAGCCCTCATCCTCACCCAGACCCACACAGCCTTCCTGCACTTTGCAAAAGAGAAAGTAGATCCCGCCTCCAGGGTGTGTAGGTGGAGATGAGGGCTGAAGCTTCTGCCAGTTTGCCTTCCTCCACCCTATGCATGCCTGCCCTGCTCTGACCATCCCATCACTTACCCCCCCCCCCCCAGGGAGCGCCTGGTCCACGAACTGGATACAACAGGGGAGCTCCTGGTGGATCTGGGATCGGACCAGACTTCCTGTCACAACCCATTCAATGGTGGCTATTACCCTGTGCAGCTCAGCTTCTCAGAGGCCCAGAGCCTCATGACCTCCAACCCCTCTGCCTTCAAGCGCCTGGTACAGGAAAGGTGGGTGACAGGAAAGGGCTGCTCAGGGTAGGACATTAGAGCCTGCAGGATCCCGGCCTCTCTGGGCCCCAACTTCTTTTCTTCAGAGGGGATTATGGGTACTGTACTTTGGGGAATGATGGGACAAACTGAATTGATGTTTATAAAATCCCCGAGGAAGCTTACATGTCCATACTGGGTATATGCTGAGGTGCCAGCAGTACCCCACCTGGCACATTAGACCCCAGGGCCTGATGGAGAATGCTGGTTTAGGGGGCCACCACAAGGCAAAGAGGTCTTGAGGGGCTCAGTGTTTTAAGCAGAATGGCAGTTAGTGGCTGTGGGAGCAGTCATACTGAGCTAGAGGAGGCTGGTTCTAGAGGAGACTCTCTGGCACTGGGTTGAGAAGGCCTTGGGGAGGCTTGCTGGGGTGGAGCTGTGGATTCAGAACGGGGACTGACCACCTGTGTGTTGCAGCCTGCGGAGGCACGTCTCAGCCATCAACAGGTTGGCCCAGGAGAAGTTCTTCTTTTGGGACTACGGTAATGCCTTCCTCCTGGAGGCTCAGAGAGCAGGTAGGCAGAGGGGAGGCTGGGCAAACGGTGCCAGGGAGCCCGTGTGGGCATAGCTGCATAAATGCTTCCGTTCTCGCTTCATACTCAGAGCTCCGCCACGTGCTCTCCCAGCGAGCACCGGGGAGATCTCACTGCGCCTTTAGCCAGTTCTTCCTTCTGGAAACTGGTCCTGCCAGGCAGCCAGGCCTCTCTGGGCCTCAACTTCTCTCTGCATTTTTAACGTACAAAAGATCCAGCACCTGCAAGAGATTGTTTCCTTCCAGACCATTCTCCATGGCCTTGTGCAGGGCCACTTGCAGACCTAGTGGGGTGGGGTCCTCTGAGAGGTACCTCCACCCAGACCACACAGCTGGCAATATGCCATCCGGGGTGCCCAGTGCTTTTTCTCCTCTTATTTTGCCTAAGGAAAGATCTTTTTAAATATATATATATATATGTATGTATATATATATATTATTAATTTATTCATATTACATCTCAATTGTTAGCCCATCCCTAAGGAAAGATCTTAAGACTCTGCTCCCAGCCTTTCCCGGGGCCCCTTGTTTAACTCGTTGTCCGTGTGGTCACGGGCACTCACACAGATGGGTGACTCTGGGCGCAGGAGCAGATGTGGAGAAGAAAGGAGGCAACAAGACAGAGTTCCGCTACCCCTCCTACGTCCAGCATATTATGGGGTGAGTGATGGAGGCCCCATTTTGGGGGTGTCTAGTACCATTTCTGCTTCTCTTGGGACCTACGACCTGGCCCTCCAGCTAGAAGAGCCTCTGGCATTGGTCACCACCGGGCTGTGCTCTGAGACCTCACCCAAGCTGGGAAGTAGCCAGGCAGCGGTCACAGCATTTCCACATGACACGCATGTGCAGAGGTGGTTTCTGTGGGGCCTCAGAGAGAAGATAGGCAACCAAGAGGCTTGGCAACCAAGGTCACCCCCCGACATGCACCCACTCATTTCCTTAAATGATATGGTCAGGAAGCTGTCCCTTGGATAGTGACTCAATCCTGAACACCAAGACCTGCTGTGGTTTGAAGTCCTTGTGCCATCTGGCTGCTCAGGGCAGGTCTGAGATTGCGTGGCAGTCAAGAGACATAGGGGAGTAGGGGTACCCATTAGAAACCAGGGCCAAGATAGACCAATCAAGGAGTCCGGATTTTTAGACTCGCGGGTGGGTCTTGGTGTGCACAGAGAAGGCCAGAGAAGGACGGGAGACAGGGTCAGAATCCAGAGAGGCAGAACTTTTCTTTTGAGCTTTACTGCTATGGGTGGAAGCAGAGCCAAGGGTGGGCTGGGACAGAGTGGCCATGTTCTCCCCAGGGAAGGGAAGCAGGAAAGAGACAGCCTGGCTGGACGCTTCTGGAGCTAGGATGGCCCAAGGCTATAGCATCCCTCTGCCTGCCTCACTTCAACTGTCACAGAAGCTGAGTCACCAGGGAAGGCTGGGTCGAGCCTACACGTTCACTCAGCTTTTCTCAACTATTTACTTTAGATGACTGGTTTCCATGTAGTCTTTCTAAAACTAGTTTGAAAAACAAAACATGACTGTTGCATTTCCTTGCCCCTGCCGCTGGAGGAGAAGTGGTCCAAATTTAGAGACGGGGTCAGAGGTCAAAGAGGAGCAGGGAGGAGCAGGAAGACTTCCTGCTTCAAGGCTGACAGCTTGAGCTCATTCTGGATGCTGGCCCTCTCCTCTGAGCAAGCCTACACGCCACTGGCCAGATAATCCGGGAAGGAGGTCATGCCTAAGGAGACAAATTTGTCCTTGCAGGGACATATTCTCCCAAGGCTTTGGGCCCTTCCGCTGGGTATGTACATCAGGGGACCCTCAAGACCTGACTGTCACCGATCGTCTGGCCACATCTGTGCTGGAGAAAGCCATTGCCAATGGAGGTGATTCTTGTGGGGTCTCCCAAATCCCCTGCTTCTGTAGGGTGCCTGGTGGCCAGTGTCAGCTTCTGCAAGTATCTCAGGACCACAGGTTGCTGCACAAGGGGACCTCGAGCACTTCCGTGACCTTGCTCTGTGGAAGCTGTGCTGAGCATGGTGACCCATGCAGACATCAAGCTCCACCCTCCAGCTCTGTGTCCAGCTCTGTCTCTGCCCCCGCTAGTTGCAGTCACAGGGAACTTAGGTCACCCAGTTATCTGTCACCATGACAAAACACCTGAGTGAGCCAGCCTTCCTCTTAAATTGGGGAGGTTTTCTTTGGGCTCCTGGCTTCAAAAGGTTTCAGCAGTGGTTAGTTGGCTCCATTATTTTGGAATGGAACACCCCTGGGAAGGAAGCAAGGAGGAGTGACTGGAGCCTTAACATCTCCTTCAAGGGCACACCCTGCCCCCAGTGACCTCACTTCCATACACCTCTTAAAGGTTCCATCTTCCTCCAATAGTGCCCCAGGCTGGCAAACAGCCTCATATTGCTCTGGGTTTGCTGGGTATTGATGAGTAGCTGGCCCTCTCTGGCCCAGTGCCTCTCCTGCAGGCCCCCTACCCCAGGAGTGGGTTAGGGAGTCACTGGTGCATTGGCCTTGTTTGATGTTGTCAAGAGCACTTCTCATTTACTTCAGATGCCTTTTGTGAGCATGCCAGCCCCATGCCAGGCCCTGTCCACACCCACCTGATCCTCAAGCTCTCCGAGTACTAGGCCCCTGAGTTCATCTTGGCCATAGATGTAGAGGTTTGCTTCTGCCTCTCAGCTGGGTGTCTGTAGTCTTCCTGTGTCTGTATGCCCCTGCTGCTTTCTTAAAGCACGTTGTCCTTTCTAGCATAATTGACATTGTCAGTCAAATGCAACGAGGAGGCCAGGACAAGTGGAAGGGAGTAGCTGGGCTTTTACATTGGGACATCTGGCCCGCTGCTTTCCCAGCTTCTCTGGCTCAGAACAGCTGTATGGCCCTAAGCAGGCACAGCTGGGTGTCAGCTGAGTGGCTACCATCCATTGCTCCACAAAGAAGCAGAGTGCTGTCACACCTACAGATGCAGTGGCTTAGGACTCCCCCAGCACAGCCAGTGTCCCTGGGACCAGCTCCAATGTGACTTGCCCTTGCAGAGCAGGAAGAGTCAGTCCAGCCTGGGGAGCTTCCACCAGACAGAGAAAACAGATGCTGAGGACCTCCAGGGCACAGACTACAGTGCAGGGCTGCAGAGTCGCAAACAGCGATGAGTCCAAGTGCTGCCTTCATCCCAAATATAATTTTCTAAAGCGCAATATCTTATTTCAGTAAGGTATTGGTGTTCTCTGTGCTGACTGCTGGGTCTCAGCTCTTATAGTACCAGTCTGAACCCATGAGCTGCTCAGACCAGCTGTGCATCATGGCGACCTTCCTCCTCTTGCCGCTCCTGGGGTAGGCCATGCTTTACCACCTTAGGGCCTGGATTCAATCTGTCTGGAGTTCTGTCCCCACAGAGCTTCTCAGCATTGAGGACTCTGACCTTCCTTTCTGTGGGGAGCCTTTATCCGCCCAATGCTCCTCACACTCTTGTTCTCAGCCAACTATAGCTCTCGCTCCTGTGTCTGGTTCCATATCTGGTATACAGTAGGTACTCAATACTTGTTCCTTGAGGAAATGAATACATCAGCAATGGGCTGCACAGGCCCATACCCTAATTCATGTCAACACTGCACTGCTTCCTAAATTAAGGGAGGCTAATGTAGGTGGGATCACCCATGGACTCCAGGTGCCTGTGACAAACATCGAGCAGAAAAAGGAGTTGGGGCTCCTGGCAGCAGCTTCCAGGACCTAAGATACCCCTCCATTTTCTTCCCACAGTGAAGGCATCCGTGAAGCTACAGTATATGGATAACATCCGCTGGATCCGGGAGGCTGCCAAGCACCAGCTGGTGAGAGCTTAGCTTGGGGAAAGTGGGTACAGCAGAGTCCTGGAGGAGGCTGAGCCATCAACAAACTGCTCAGAAACAAGGCACTGCAGCCATGGAGGTCTCAGCACAGTTCCAGCACCCATCTTGCCATGTCCTGAGAGGTTCAAACCCTGCATCCTTGGGACTGTTGACAGCAGCACTATGGTGGCCACCTTATCCAGGAAAGGAGCTTGTAAAAGGGTTGCTGGGTAGCAACGTGGAGAGACTGGAGCCCTTAGAGTGTAAAGCAGTGTAATCTGGCTGTCTCATGCTGGCTGTAGACCTAACTGGATTGGAAACAGATTTCAGGGTCCTGAAGGTACTGTAAAACCCCCAAGGCAAGTCAAAGGGCTCTTGGTAAACAAATGGGTCAACAAAACGTCTCTTCTTACAATGCAACATGTAAGGGCATTCTGGCAGTCACTACCACCTGGGCAAAACTGGAAAACATGATGTTACGTAAAAAAGGTCAGCCATGGAGATGTGGATGCCACCTGCACACAGCCCCTAGAATAGGCAAGTTGTAGACAGGGAAGTAGCAAGGTGTGTGGCCTGGAAAGGTGGCAGTGGGGTACGGGTTGGGGGGCAGGGGGAGTCAGTGCTTCATAGGGACAGAGCTTTGGTGTAGAAAAATAAGCCTGGAGCCAGATGGTAGGGCCAGCTGCATGGCACTATGAGGAGATCCATGCTGCCAAGCAGCATGCTGAAAAATGATGAATGTGGTCCCTTTTATGTCATGTGTATATCTTACCTAGGGTTTCTATTGCTGTGATGAAACACCATGACCAAAAGCAAGTTGGGGAAGAAAGAGTTTATTCAGCTTACACTTCCAGGTAACAGTCCATCACTGAAGAAAGTCAGGACAGGAACTCACTCAAATAGGGCAGGAACTTGGAGGCAGGAGAATCTGATGCAGAGGCCATGGAGGGGTCCTGCTTACTGGCTTGCTCTGCCTGCTCTCTTATATAACTCAGGATTACCAGCCCAGAGATGGCACCGCCCACAATGGGCTGGACCCTCCCCCATCAATCACTAAGAAAACACCCTAAATCTGGATCTTTTTTTTAAAAGATGTATTTATTTATTATTATGTGCACAGTACTCTGCCTGCATGTACACCCACAAGGCAGAAGAGGGCATCAGATCATATTATAGATGGTTGTGAGATACCATGTGGTTGCTAGGATTTGAACTCAGGACTTTGGTGCTCTTAACCTTTGAGCCATCTCTCCAGGCCCTACAGCTGGGTCTTATGGAGTCATTTCCTCAGTTGAGAGCCCCTCCTTTCAGATAACTCTAGCCTGTGTCAAGTTGAATGCCTTATACACTCAGCTTGCTTTCTCCTCATACAGTCAAAAGCACTAGCCCACGAGGTGGCGCTGCTCATGCTTTGAGTCTTCCCTCCTCAGTTAACCTTTTCAGAAAGTCTTCCTAGGTGTGTCTCCAAGGCCATTCTAAATCCAGTCAGACTGACGATGAAGATTAACTACCATGGCCAATTTATATCTGTTCTTCCTTATTCCCCCTCGCCCCAAGAAATCTGAACACCGTACAACACCTATTCAGACATAACAGATTAAAAATAAATAAAGACTAGAGGCATGTGGAGTAACCGAGGCCCTTTGCCAAACCAAGGGAGGACTGGTCCCACTGCTCATGCCAGCTCTGGGCTCAGTAAGATACAAGTGTCCCCCCATGGCCTGTCCTTGCCACCTTTTGCACAGTTTTGTCTAGCTCCCCAGGTAGGATGGGTAGACAAGCAGCGCCTCCTTTAGAGAAACCGTGACTTATCAGCCCAGGAACTACCAACATTTGGGGAGGAGACATCTTTCAAATTGTGGCAAGATATACATACATAAATAATCACAAGTCTTAGAATCTTCTTTCAAGCCTTTTTGGGGGTACAGCTCCGAGTGTGAAGCACACTCGGTGCTGTCTTGCCTCCCTTGCCATCTATTTCCAGAACTTTCCCATCTTCCATCCTAAGTGGTTGTGAGGAAATACCAGCCTCCCTCCCTCCCCAGTTTAGGTGCCCCTTAAGAATGGGGTAGCGCAGTGTTTGTCTAGTCCTAACTAGCGGGCTCCAGCTGCCGTGTCTCAAGGTCTTTCTGTTCAGAGTGAGTCAGAACCCTCTATCCTTCCAAGGCTGAATGTTACAGTTTTCCCTTGGTTACCAAAGTCTGGAGAATGTTTCCAGCTCCCAGTGGGTACCACAGCCCACTCTGATCCTTAGCACACATGAGCTCGTGTTGGCACAGAACCTACACAGGTTCCCCGCCCACCACATGCCTTGCATCACCTCTAGGTGACTTGTTAGACCTAAGATAAGGCCATGAAAATAATAAATAGTTGCTTAGGAAATATTCACAAGGAAAAAAAGTTCATGCACATTTAGTACTGGTGGATTTTTTTCCTTGAATTTTTTCTTTCATGTGTATATGTGTGATATGCATGTATGTGTGTGCATGTTTGCATATGCAGGGCACATGTGTATATAATTCATGTGCGTGTGTGTCTGTGTTCGAGGCCAGAAGTTGACAATGTGTCTGTCTTCTTTGATTACTCTCCACTTTTTATTTACTGAGGCGAGGTCTCTTGTTCAACCCAGAACTCGCTGTCTAGCTAGTCGGGCTGCCCCAAGGGTACCATTTCAGCCTATTGAGCACTGAGCTTACTGGTAAGGAATGCTGCATGCTCAGCTCTCATGTGAGTGCTGGAAATCTGAACTCTGATCCTCACACTTGCATGAAAAACATTTGCTGCACTGACGTATCTCCCCTGGCTCTTTCCCTGAACTTTTAAAAAAGATACTGTCTTACGTAGGCCTGGATGTCTTGGAACTCACTATATAGTCCAGGCTGGCCTCAAACTCACAGAGATGGGCTTGCCTCTGCCTCCTGGATGCTAGGTTAAAGGTGTATGCTCTCATGCCCAGAACATCCCTGGGCATTCTTGATCAGTGGCTAGTTGAATCTGCAAGTGCGGAAGCTGGAGACACGGGCTCTACTCCGTCCATGGATAGGCCACATTTTGCCTTCAGCTGCTGGACAGCTGTGTTGTTTCCACCTCTCGCTCTTGTGAATGATGCTGCAGTACTCCTGGATGTGCAGACATCCGCACCCAGGGAGTCTGGATTCATTTCTGTGCGGTCCACACATCACCCAAAGCTGTCTGCAGCCACCACCAAGTAGCATCCTCCTGGTTGAGAAGCATGGGGCCGAGAGATGGCTCATCTTCATTTCTCGAGGGTCCCTGGTGTCTCCTTTCAGAGGTGCAGCACAAGAGCAGGAGCTCCAAGTATCAACCTATAGGGCTTCAGTTTTCTCTTCTGTGGGACCAAGCTTGTGATGAGAACGCGGCATCTTCCTGAAGATGCAGCTTTGAACTGTACTCAGCTTTGGAGGGTACTTGCAGCAAGCCAGGCTTGATCAATCCTCACACTGGCAGTACTATTATGATGTGGAAAGAGCTCAAAGAGTCAGGGTGCAAACCTTCATGGTATACATGGAGTCAGTCTCTGGGAGTCCTTCAGAGATGGACCTTAAAGAAAGGAATGAGGTAGCTCAGACCTCATGAGAAGTTTATCTGTGGACATGCATCAGCCCACCACTGTGGTATCTAGAAGGCTTGATGAGGGAGATGGCCAAGGGCTCCATACTTCAGAGATGCCATGCACCTCTGGGTCCTCTGGGGGTCGCCCTAGATGGGCCAGCAGGCTGCTGTCAGCCAGGTAACATGGATCCAGTATCCCTGGCACCTCTCCTGTACCAAGCTCTTGGATGCTTGCATTTTTTTGGCTAAAAGGCTGTCTCATTCTCTCCTTTGCAGGTGGTGGGCTCCCAGGCAAGGATCCTGTACTCGGACCAGAAAGGCCGTGTGGCCATTGCTGTGGCCATTAACCAGGCCATCGCCAGTGGGAAGATCAAGGTGACAGCCTGTGCTTTACCGGGGGTACAGAGACACCTAATCGCACAGGCTCTACTTGGGGGCCTTTCACCTAGGACTTCCCACTCACACCCTGGTCTGCCTTTCCCACCTCTTCAACCTTCTGAGAGAACTGCTGCCACCACTACCCTGCCCTAGTAACAGCGAGTTTCCACCCTCCTCTGGCTGAGCACCCTTGTAGGAATACTAGGTTCCCAGAAGTCCTTGGCCATTGTGGAGCAGATAGACAAGGGGCCTAAAGAGGAGCTTCTCTGGGAGCCTGGCCCTGCTTGGGAGGCAAGGGGGAGGGAAGGAGAACACAGAGGACCTAGCATCCTCCCAGAATCCCAACTCTGAAACTACGTCACTGGTGGGGGAACTAGAGACAAGGAATGAGCATGTGTATTCAAGCCCAAGGCCCAGCAGTGTCTCTTTTGCTGTGGCCTGCGCAAGTCAGGTCACTCTGACTTTTTTTCCCATTTGGTGTAAAGAATAGCATGCTGAAACCTCCAATGTGGGTGTGAGGCTCAAATGAGTCACAGGCCACACAAATAATGCCATGCGTCTTTGCTGAGCTACTTTGTTCAAGTTGTGAAAAATGGTTCGAGTTGGCTCATTCTTCTCACACCTCTGAGGACCCCAATCCTGAGCCCATGCACTTGAGTAAGCTGGTTGTTCCTTTCCTTCTTGTTGTGGGGACTTGTGTCCTATTACCAGTGGCACATTGCTCTGTCTGGAGTACTAGGAATTTCATTCAGAGGTGAGCGTGAACTGAGAAAGGTGTGAGGTATGGGAAGTCATCCCTGCAGATGGCCCAGGGTGGCGCCTGCAGCAAGCACAGCATCCTGGGCAATTTGAGATGCTTCCCCCAAAGCATGCTGGCATCCAAGCTAGCCCTACCCCTCTTTTGTTCACTGGACAATGTTTGGTAAAGCTCTACTGTGCTAGGGCCTCAGGACACAGCAGAGGGCAGGATGGACAACGTCCCAGTCTTGGAGCTGGTGTGAGGAAGGGAGGTCAATGACACATAGCCAGATGCCTCATCGTACAGATATAAGTTAGGAGATTTTGTAGGCATCAGGGTTGGTCAGGACAGGCCTTCCTGGGCTGCTGCTATTCAACTGAATGACCAGAGGTGCTAGAAAGCAATTTCACTGCAAAGATGAAGTCATGGGCACAATACGGCTTGCTCAAGGAAGGCAAGGGTAGCTGGGAGGTTCTGCGTTCCATGGAGAACTCAAGTCTTCCAGTAGGCTGCATCATATTTTGTGAGCCTCTGAAATTCCAAGAGCCACTGTGGAGAGTTGGGAAGGCTGGCTGTATCTCCTTCATTGTGCACTTTGAGGACGATGCCTGGGTCAGGCCTAGGAACAGCATTCCCTCATTGGAGCCAAGTGGCAATCCCCATGGGCATTGGGAACTGCTCCCTTTGACCACAGCCAGGAGGATACTTGACAATGCAGGTGCCCATATCTCTCCTGCGACCATCTTGCTAGTTCCAGGTCCCCTCTGCCCACCTCTTTCACTCTGACCTTATAGGACTATAGGAAAAGCTTACTTTCATGATGGGAGCAGGCTTTACACAGCACAAGTGACCTGTGCCCACCTGTCCTCAACCACACCTGCTGTACCTCCAGGGTTAGCAGCATTCTACCACATGAGGACAGGCAGGAAAGCTGCCCTCTATACCTACCGAGTCCCCAGAGGTCCTGAAATCTTTAGTATAGAGGAAGCACTATTTATACCTGTGGCTGGTTTCATCTTGTGGTCTTTGGCCTCGCCGAAAACTAGCAGTACAAAAAGGGTCCTGGCAATTACCTGGCAATGGGCCCAGATAACCAAAGCCCAGGGAGAGGAAGTGACCTGCTTGACTTCACACAGGGAGTTTTGTCCATACCTCTGCTTCCCAGGTCACAAGGGGGCACTTTCTAGCTGTGCATAACCACATCTACACCCACACACCTAAGGTTACCTTCTAGCCCCTTCCCTCACTGCAAAGCCTCAGGGATCAAGCTCCCCAAGGGTGGGGCCCAGACTTGATATAGCACACATGGGTTTACACCCCAGTTTACCAGCTTTCAAGCCCTTTGGTGTAGGCCGAGTTCTTTAGCCTTTCTGTGCCTCTGTCATCCTGCCCATGACGTGAGCATCTTAGCAGTCTTGTTATCTGGGTAGGGTTTTGGTGAAGATGTCTGCTCTTGTGCTAGAACCACCTGGTACACAGGAACCCACCAACAGCTTCAGGCGCTCTTTTAGCCAGAGTGGGTCTATGTTCAAAGTGAAGAAATCCAGTCGGTATCTGGAATAGCCCCACTTTTATCCTCTGCCTCATGCCAGCCAGCCTGGTAGATACTACTGACTGATACATCCTTCCCTGTTCCTGCAGGCACCAGTGGTACTGAGCCGTGACCACCATGATGTGAGTGGCACTGACAGCCCCTTTAGGGAGACGTCCAATATTTACGATGGCTCTGCCTTCTGCGCAGGTGAGGAAGACCATAGTCCCAGCAATTCTGGCAGCCGGGTGGCATAGGGAGCATGGCTTGAGCTTAAGAATTAGAAGCATCCTGGGTAACAGAGAGACCTCATCCCAAAGGGAGAAAGTAGATTCCCCATCTTCCAGATTCTAGACTGCAGGCTTTCTTCCTTTTCTTCTTTTGCTTCCTTTCCCCCACCACCTCCTCCTCCTCTTTCTCCTCCTCTTCCTCCTCTTCTTCCTCCTCCACTTTCTCTTCCTCCTCTTCATCTTTCTCTTCCTCCTCCTCTTCCTCCTCCTCCCTTCTTCCTCCTCTTCCCTTCCTCCTCCTCCTCCTCCTCTTCCTAGGAGTGGGAGATCCCAGGTTCCCTGATGTCTGTGAGAATGAGGGGGGTGGGGTGTGAAATAGAGAGTTACAAGAGGAAGCTACTGTTTTATGCCTGTGTCTCCAGGATGACAAAATGACAATGATCAGAGACCTCCTCACATCTGTCCTTCAACATGCTAGGTGCTTAAAAGGTAAATGGCTGGGGTTCTGCTTCCCCACAGTTCGCTGGCTGAGTGGCCATCCTGTAATGATGGGCGCAGCCCTGCTGCAGCAAAGCAGCTGAGGAAAAACAAAACTAGGGCTGAAATAGTGAGGACTGACTAGTTACTTGCAGCCAGTGAGGAAGCATTGTCACCTCTGCCAAAGCTGTCCCCCAGCAAAGGAAGCCCGAGGCTCTTTACTGTGCATACACCTCACATTGGGCATGCTCAGCTGGAGTTCGCACACACAGCGTCATACATTGACTGTTCAAAAAGAAATGTTGGACAGGAATGCTTCCTGGGTAGGGAGTTGAGAGTGATGATAAGCAAATTTATCTAAGTCATCTAGAAAACTGAGGCAGAGTGACTTCTGGGTTTCTCTAGAGGGCCTTATCTGGAGCAAAGGTGCTACTTGGAGGAATGCTAACAGCATTTAAAGAGACAGCACACTCACTGTGCTGAGGTGGTCATCTCTCAAGTGCCTGTCCAGCGGCCAACTTGGGGACCTCACTTCTCTGATGGAGTCAAGAAGTGTCATTCATTTGTAATCCCTACTGAGCAGGCATTCAGTGTCAGAGAGTGTGTAGCTGTAGGGACGGATAATAGGGACAACTGGGCTTCGTCAGTTTCTCTGCCTTCTCTGTTTCTAGTCTTCCCTGTGCCTGTTCCCCCACTTGCCCCCATCACACTGTCCTTCAGCCCCAAGAATCAGCAATCTGGCCCTCTGGACCACCTAGTGCAAGGGACGATGGGTCATGCTTGCCCTGTTTCTGCAGACATGGCTGTACAAAACTTCGTGGGAGATGCCTGTCGTGGTGCCACCTGGGTTGCACTTCACAACGGAGGGGGTGTAGGCTGGTAAGAAGATGTCTGAGGGCAGGCCGTGGGCTGATGTGGAGACCATGGGGTCCTCTTGGGACAGGGACAGGGACAGGGACAGGGTTGGGCCCCTGAAGTTCTTGGACTTAGATCCTTGGCCGCTTGTTTTACTGAGGACTTTGTGCAAATGCATTCTTCATGTGAGCTGGGAACCAGAGGGTGAGTATGTTGGGGTGCAGAGGGTGGAGGGACAGAGGGGGCTTCATCAGTTTGGCCCATACCAATCACATGGGACACAAAGGCCAGCGTGACCAGCAGCCATGCTTGTTTCCACACTCCCATCCCTACTGTAACTGTCTCACTTGAAAGAGTGGGAGCCCATGGTTGCCAAGATGGCGGGTTCTAGGCCCCAACTCTCCCCCATAGTTCACACAGGTCACTTTCCAGTCAGCACCAGGGCAAGGTCATTGGGACCCCTATGATGGTCTCTGGGGAGGCCAGTTTTTTTCCTTTTTGTAACAGTAAAGATCTCCAGCTTGTGGAGGGGAAAGGCTTATCTGGCTCACAGCTTCACAAGTTGCAGTCCACAGTCAGTTGACCACACTGTTTAGGGAGCACAGCAGAGCAGGAGCCTCTAGGAGTAGGAACAGAACAATTTATTCATGACAGGAAGAAGAAGAAACCGGGATCTCATGGGGTCTTGCCTGCCAAGGGCACTTCCTCCGTGACCTGAAGACCTCCCCTGAGGCCCTACCCCTTAAAAGTTCCACCACCTCCCTCAGGGGAACATTTACAATCCAAACTATATGGGTTTCATTCTGAATGGCACTGGCCGTTCCTCTGCAGCTAAGAATATTCACTCAGATCATCAGACAAGGACAGCGACATCCGCTGACCTCTTTCAGTCTTCCCTCTCACAGGATCAAGGAAAGAGCATAGGCATTACAGATGAAGAGACTGAGGCACAAACAGTTTGCCACTGCTGGGAAAGTTTCTTGTCTGGGATTCTGACACACACACACACACACACACACACACACACACACACAGAGAGAGAGAGAGAGAGAGAGAGAGAGAGAGAGAGAGAGAGAGCTCTGAGCTGGATCCAGGCAAGCCTCTGTCTTGAAGAGCCAGATCCTTCCATTAACCAGCCTCCCATCATATTCAGATGGCTGGCTTGGCCTCATGCCCACCAAGGCTGCAATTCCTAGCTACAGCCCAGTCAGGTGGCTTTAATTAATGGAAAATGTGACGACGGTGCATGCTCTGGCTGGAGAAGAACAGCACAGACAAGAGCTCCCAGGCTATGGGGTGCCAGGGAAGGGACCAGTGTGACTGTTAAAGAGGCTGAAGCTCATCCTTAGCCTGACAAGACAAATGCAGCAGGCGGCGGCATGGGGATTTGGCAGGGAAAATGTGGGAACCACCAAGGCAAAAAGGGCTGAGAGACCTGGCTCATCCCTATCGATTCTCCAAGGAAAAGCCACACCCACCTCTGTGGCTGTAATTTTTTCCTTGTTTGGCAGAAATCTCCCAAGTCATAGCTGCTTGGCCTCGGGCTGTTTGACTTGTTTCTCCACTTCCTGGGCTGTCTACTGCTGCCCTGTTGAAAGGACCTTCCCTGTTCAAGGCCACCACCCACAGCTTTGTGTCATTTTAGTGCACTTCATGGCCCTGGCTTCCTCACAGACTTTTGGAGTGTCTGCTTGGTGGCCACTTTTGTGCTGTGTGTCCACTGGTCACGTTTGGTGAGAGCACCCACTGGCTGCAGCTCTGTGTGCTCCAGGCTATGTCTGCAGGCCAGGGCCGTCCAGCCAAGTCATCAAGCAAGAGAGACCTCACTTTAGCAAAGACTTTCCTGAGCTATTTCTTTCTGTTGTGTTTGGTCATTTTGTTTTGTTGTTTGTTTGTTCGTTTTGAGGCAAAATTTCTCTGTGTAGCCCTGACTGTCTTCGACTTACTTTGTTGACCAGGCAGGCCGCAAACTCACAGAGATCCTCCTGCCTCTGCCTCCCCGAGTACTGAGGTTACAGGCATGCACCACTGTACTGGGCTTCAGAGCTATTTCTAGAGGAAGGGATGGCAGGTGGGTAGACACCTTATGTCACAGGGTCATCTCACAGACCAGGCATCAGCTCAGGCAGCTTCTGGGCAGTCAGTGCATCAGGTCAACCGGCAGCCCACCTATGGCATGGCAGCCTCCAGTCAGCCTTCCCATGGGCCCATCTACTTTTTTGTTTTGTTTTGTCTTTATTTTGTTTTGTTTTTTCTGAGACAGGGTTTCTCTGTGTAGCCTTGGCTGTCCTGGACTCACTTTGTAGACCAGGCTGGCCTCCAACTCACAGCGATCTGCCTGCCTCTGCCTCCCGAGTGCTGGGATTAAAGGCGTGCACCAGCGCGCTCATCTACTCTTGATCACCACTTTGGTGGGCCCTGAGAAGCAGCCTCCCTCCCTTCTCAGAGCACTGTCCCAGACCAGGGAGTAGCTCAATGCCAAAGCACTTGGCGAGCATGTACAAAGCTCCCGGGTGTAAGGAGGAGGATCACGTCCCATTCTGGTGAACAAACAGGCATCGAGCAGAAGATGATGTAGGGAGGGTCTTGTAGGTCTACATGAAGTAGACAAGACTGGCCCAGAAACATAATTGGCTGAAAAGCCAGAATGTTGCCACTGTGTTCTGCTCACTGCCTGGCTTTGTGATGTAGAGGTCAATGTGATGAGGCTTCCCCAATGCTGATATCTTCTCAACCAATGCCTGCTGCAAGTCTGTGGGGTTGGAGGTGGAGGCAGGAATTAGGGTGCGCCGTATGGTCCGATTACTGTTTTTCTTGTTTTACTGCTCTAAAAACTGGGTGTGTCTTATGGCCCGAAAAATACGGGAAGGCAATGCAAGGAGTGAGCTGGGAACCATTCTGTCTCTTGCAGGGGCGAGGTGATCAATGGGGGATTTGGCCTTGTGCTAGATGGGACCCTAGAGGCTGAGCAGAAAGCCAGGATGATGCTTGGCTGGGATGTTTCCAATGGTGTAAGTTCCCCCATAACTCCTCAACTCTCCATACCCCTTCTCCATGGCGTTGCCTATGCAGGTTAGAAGTCTGGGCTGCAGTTCCGGTTCCTCCCTAGTTAGGGCTTCTACTTCCTGCCAGGGCTCCTTTTAAAAATTTATTTATTTTTATTTGATTTTGCGTGTATGGGTGTTTTGGCCTGCACGTGTGTGACCATGTGTGTGCCTCAAACCCTCAGGGGTTAGAAGAGCACATCATGTCCTTGGAACTAGAGATACTGATGCATGTGACGCACCATGTGGGTGCTGGGAATTGAACCTGGGTCCTCTGAAAGAGCAGCCAGTGCTTTTATCTGTTGAACCATCTCATCAGGCCCCAGGGTTCCCTTTTCATCATCCCTTCCCAACTATCTCCACACTTTCCTCTGGGTTTCCTTGTCTTTGATCCCACACTGTGGTATAGCTTCTGTGCATGCAGATGGACTATGGTGGGCTCAGCCCTTCCTCCTGAAGTGCCCCCCCAGCACCGGTGTTGGGGTCTTACCATTTGGAGAATGGGATGGGATGCAGGGCCTTGGGCATGCTGAGCTCCATCATTTTGCTGTACTCTGGCCCCAAGATCTCCCCTTTAAGGCACACCTTCCCCTGCACTCCTTTTTGCTGTGCTCAGCGGGCTTTGTCCATGCCAGGCAGCTACACCAGCCTTCACTGCCACCTCCAAAGGCAGTCAAAGAGCACGCTTCAGAAACCAGATGAGCCTTTTAGCCTGAATCTATGACCCATCATCGTTGAAGTAACACAGCATCCTGTAGGGGAAAGGGGGCAGATTCCTCTCCCAAGCCACCGGGAACAGGTCAACCAGAGAACAGAGGTCAGGTAATGATGAGGAAAGGTATATAGGGTATGAGCAAACTGAGAAGGGACTCCAGAGCAAAGAACCAGAGTGCAGACAGTGGCTTGGGGCAACAGAGGTTGTCCCTGGAGGCAGGCACTAAACTTCAGTACTTCAGCAGTAGCCTGAGCTCTACATTCAGACCCTAAGAGTTGGAGTGCGCCATGATGGGGTTTCCTCCTAGGAGACCTTGCTGGCAGTGCTGTGGCCGCGGGGAGGCTTGGAGATTGTGGGTGGCACCTGGAGGGGAGCGGGGAATGGTGCCAAGGACATTGGGGATGAAGCAGGCTAGGGAGGGATCTTGCAGCTGGTGATGAAGATTCTGAAAGGGGAAAAGATAGGTGCTAGGGATGAGCTTGTGCTGGCCGGGGGAGGAGGGAGGGTGGGAGGGGTGCCCTCCATAAATGCCAGCTCATTCTTAGAGGTGGGAGATAGGACCCAGTAGAACAATAGCTGGTTTCAGGTTGAAAAGAGCGTGAGTCAGTTACATATTCCAGGGGTTGTTGTTGTTTGTTTGGTGTTTTGTTTTATTTGTTTTGTTTTTTTTTTAAAGCAAGGATTGAGCTGGGCAGATACAAAGGAGACTCTGAAACCCCCCAATTAGAGTTGGGGGCAGGGCAGGATACCATGGGAAGAGCCCTGTGATCTTGGAACCAGCATCTTGTCCTTGTCTTCTGCAGGTGGCACGGCGCTGCTGGTCCGGGAACCCCAAAGCCTATGAGATCATCTGCCAGACAATGCAGGAGAATAGTGGCTTGGCGGTGACACTTCCCTACGAGGTGGCAGATGAACAAGTGCTACAGCAGGCCCTACGTCCCTGAGAAAAGTTAGGGCCCTCTTGACCCCCTCCTTCTCACTGCCCTCCCCACTCAGCTTGCTACCCTCCCTCCACTCTGTACCCTACATAGCACTCTTAGTGTCCCACATAGTGAACCACAGAGGCCTATCGAGGTGGAAGCATTTGTCTTTGACCATTGGATCGAGGACAGGTTGTTCATGGGCATAAACCTGCAGTGGAGTGAACTCCAGCTTGGACAGGAAGGGACCTTGAGTGCTGGCCAAGCTGGCACCAGCCTCCCAGGGTTCTCTGTGACCTTCTCAATGTGCCATTCAGTCTTCTGTCCACCAATGTCCCCACACTGTTCTCCAAGCCATCTGCCCATCCCTTGTTTATTTCATCACTTCTGGTTCCAGAACCAGGCATGGTACACACAGGGCTCACACCAAGTCCTTGATGCTGAGGAGTATGGGAAGGAGAACAGACAGAAAATAAAGAATAAAGTAGAAGCAAGTACATGGCATAAAGTGGGCTAGCAGGAGTGGGCAACACGGTGTCTGAGGCAAAGAGGCCAAGTGCTGGAACATGTGGAGCTAAGAGAAGATACTTTCCAGGCCAGCTGTGTGAACCTGAGGAACAGAACAAAGCACGTCCAGAGGTTTCGGGGATGTGGAATCCTGCAGGAGCTGCATTTGCTTAAAGCTGGGATGTCACACCTTCTCCAGGCCCTGCAATCCAACCAGCTTTCAGGGTCACTCTCAGGGCTACCCCTGCCCCCTTCAGTCTTCACCAGGCCACCTCTCCTGCAGTCCCCTAAGCTGAGCCAAGGCTGAGAGGAAATTAACTTACACAGAGAAAAGGATTTTTTTTTTTTGGCTGACAGTTCTGGATGTCCCCAGCCAGGAACAGGAAGTCATATTGCTTTGCTTTGGGTCTCTGGCAACAGTGTCAAATGACACTGGTAAGGGAGTACGTGGCAGAACAAACTGCTTACACTATAATCCAGGAAGCGGAGAAGAGAAGCTTTGACACAAGTCCTGCAGTCCCTCAAGGCCATGTCCCTGTAACCTAAAGGCTTCCCACCAGCCCTGCCTCTGAAGGTTCCACAGCCTCCCAGCGCACCTTTTGAATAAGCCTCTAGCACACCAGCGGAGCCATAGCTGAGGTCAAAGCTTGATTTCTGGTATCTTGGTCTGTGTTTCTTGCATAAAATAAAAGTTTCCTAAATCAAAAAGTAGGTGTGGAGCCTTCTTCGGTGAGAGACCAGGGCCTCTGAGCCTCAGTTTCCAAATATGGCCAGCAGAGCCACAATACCTGCATCTCCACTGAGAGGTAAGCTTGGCTTTCCTGTATTCTCTATGTAGTGTCACAGCAGAGAATCAAGCAGAAGGTGGCACTGAGGTGACCCCTCTACTCCCCTACCTTGTGTGTGCACTGTTGTCCCATGAAGGCCCCGCTGAGGAACATCCCTGCACTGTGCAGGATACAGTAGCCAACAGTCAACACAAGCTTTCAGTCCTTGACTTCCCATACAACAGATAACTCACGAAGCCTAGCCAGTATTCAGATGTGGCTAATGTGACCAAGAAATTGAATTGTAAATTTTGACATTTTAATTCATTTAAAGTAAATTTAGTTCAATTTCATATAAGTGTAACTGAAATATAATGAGATTATAACCAATAGCTGGGACTATTCTATTTTTTTCCCCTAAAAGCCAGGAACATGTTTGTTTATAAAAATGTAATTCTTAGAGAGGCTGAGGGGAGGCTCAGTGGTAGAACACATATTTAGTACACACACACACACACACACACACACACACACACACACACACACACGTAAAATTTAGTTGAACAGATAAATGCATATAGTATCATTAAAAAACAAAACAAACAAACAAACAAAAAAAAAAAAAAACAAGCCACCATCTTGTGAAGAGATACTGAGATGTGTGCACCAGCACAGCGGTGTGGACAGGCAATCTACGCTAACTGGGGAATGTGGAGTGGGCTCCGTTCTCACTGGCCTCCTCTGTTGCCCATGAGACCAGTCTTGCTCAGATTTCCCACGGGCCTCTGTGTAGGTTCCCTGCCTCCGTTCTCAGCCTAATTGTACTCCTGGGGAGATCCTTGCAGAACTCAACAACAGCATGCCATACCTCTGCCTGAAAACCACAGTGGCTTCCCTGGTCCTTGCTGGAGCTAGGACCTGAGCACCCGAACTTGAAGGGAGCAGAAGAAAAAGAGGGGGAAGTCTAGCAGAAGGGAGAAGGAGATGGGGTCAGGAGGCCTAGAGAAACCACAGTGGAGAGCGCACTGCAGAGCAGGCAAGATGACTCCTTGAAACCCAGGAGGCTGAATCTACCCCATGACAGATGTCCTGAAACTACTAAGATACCCTTGAAAAGGCAGAAAACACAGAAGAGAATAATGTCCACATGCTGCCCACTGCTTTCCAACACATTGCTTTTTCCTTGCATTGTAATAACATGCATATAAGTTTATCATCCCAACCACTTTCCAGCACGCAACTCAGTGGCCCAGTGACTCCATGGTGCTATGCAGCAGTCCCCACTGCCTGGGTCTAGGAGCTTTTCATGACCCCCTAGCTAACATGGTCCCCTCCCCAGCCCCTGGCATCCACCAGCCTACTCTCTTCCTATGCGTTGTGTGTTCCAGAGGCATCACATAGCACTTCTCCTGCTATGATTGGCTTGCCCAGTGTCGTGTCCTTGGGTTCATCCACGTTGCAGGCTGGAGCAGAATGTCCTTCCGTGGACTGCATATCATAGGCCACATTTGCTTAGCCACTCGGCCGCTGAAAGGCTTGTGGGCTCCTGTGAGTCCTGCTGTGAGCCAGATGTGCATGTGTCTACCCTAAGCCCTGCTTTCAGCTCTCGGTTCTGCAGCCAGAACTCTAACTATGGGATCACTTGATAGTTTTATATCTAAGTTTTTAAGGAACTATCAAAACATTTTCCATTGTAGAAAAATAGTTCCTAAATCTAGACTTTAATTTCTAAGATATTTGCTTGTAGTCTAAAACAAACCCACTAGGGCCAATGAGGTGGGTCAGTGCTTAAAGGTGCCTGCTACCAAGCCTGATGACCCAAGTTAGACTCTCCAGAAACTACATGGTGGAAGCAGTGAACTGACTGTTGTTATGCTGCCCTCTGACCCCTGCATGCCATGGTGTGCACGTGCACACACAAACACCTAATTATAAACTCAATAGTGCCCATGGAAATCTATGGTGTACCCAGAGCCCCTTTCTCCGCCTCACCACAAAAGTGGCATCAAGGATCTTTCTAGAAAAGTTTTTCAGAGTATGTAAGTGCATGCATAGACAGGCAATGCCATTTCATACTAACAGACGTGGTCTTCCTGTTTCTGTGCTGATTTTTAAACATATTTTTAATTGAAACGTAAGAGTCATCGCTGCCAGTGCTTTTGTATATAAGACGTCTGTTCAATCAACACCTCTAATGCGAAAACCTTTTGTTCCCCAGGGAACTCATCCTTATTAGAAGCTAGTCCTAATTCCCCATCCCCCTACAGCCATGAGCAGCCATTAATTACTGTCTGTACAGACTCAGCTCTTCTGGAAATTTCATATACACGGCATTATTATAACACATCCTCTTTGTGTCTGAAATATTTTTCACTAAGCTTGGCCACGACATAACTTGCAAAATTCTATGTTACAGTTCAAAAATATTCCACTGTATGAACACATATTCATTTGATGATGAACACTTGGGTTGTTTCCACTGGCGAGTTACTATAACCAAGGCTACTATAAACATTCATGTAGTTTTTGTGTAGACATCCACCCCTCTTGGTGGAGGTATAGAGGGAAGGGCATTGTCTTGCAATTAAGGGGCAGATTAGTGGGAGATGAGGGTAAATCAGTGTGGGTGCAAAAGGCAAGTTTGCAAAGTTTTAATACTATTTGCACTTTCAGAAGTTTAATGCCTGCCCTGCAGAAAACAGGCAGGCAGAGAGGGGCAGGGGGAGGGGGTGGGGAGAGAGGAATGGGGGCTTGGCAGGGAGGGGGCAGTTGGGTGAAGGAGGCTGAGAACTGGTCCCTTGGTTATTTGAGAACATAGGAGTGAAGTAAGTTTGAATTCGAGTGGTGACGTCAGAAGTGGAGAGACTGAGATAAATCCATATGGGAAAAGTCGGGCAGCAGGGCCCATGGAACAACTGGTAACTTTGCATGGCTGATACTGTGTCCAGGAAGGAATGTCCTTGGTGGTTTAGCAGGCATCCCATTAGGACCGGCTACAGGGCAAACCAGGTCTGTAGCACAGTAGCAGCAGTAGACGTGCACTTGAGGAGATGGCAAGCAAATTGGAGACATTCAAAGCCCGACTGCCAGTTCTGAGCCATGCGGCAGCAAGTAAACCTGTTTCCTCACACCTGGCAATCACAGATTGAATCAGCTGGTACTTTCAAAGCAAAGAGAGCACAAGGAACTCTTAGGAAGCGCGATTAGCTTTCCTTCCTTTGCACCACCCAGATGCAAGAGTCAGAGCCAAAGGCTGAAGATCCTTTTTCCAAGCTGGGACTCAAACCAAAGCACACTTAAGTTGGAAGCCCCGCCCCTGCCCCACCCCCCGGCGCCCTCGTGACCACAGTCCCGACAGCCCTCGCGCGCCACGCCCACGGCTCCTGCGCACGCGCAGCTGGAGATGCGATTCTAGGCTGTACTCTACGCCGGGCTTTGACAGAAACTCCCGGAGGGGTGGTGGGGGCGGGACCTGGGTGTCGCGCGCATGCCTGGCAAGTCGGGGCCGCTCTTCTCCGGTAGCTGCGGCTCGGACGCCTCAGCTGGGCCTAGGATGGATCTCCCGGCCGTGCTCGCCGCTCCGGCCGTGCGCGGAGACCAACATGGCGGTGGCCCAAGCCGACTTCGCCGCGGCGCAGGGCCGTCCCTCGGTACTGGTCCCGGACGCCGCCGCCTGCTGCTGCTGAGGGGCCCGGAAGATGGCGGGCCCGGGCCGCATCAGGACGAGGCCCCGGAGTCGAGCCCGCCGCCCCCCGAGGACGGCGGCGACTCTTTCGTGGTACTGCTGGAAGTGCCGCGCGCGGCCGACGCCCACGGGCAAGAGGAGATAGAGCCCAGCCCCGGCGCGAGCCCCACGGAACAGGTCCCGACCGCCGCCGCCCCCGGTTCGGCTCTGGCAGGCACCGTCACCATCCACAACCAGGACCTCTTGGTGCGCTTCGATCGCGGCGTCTTCACACTGGCCGCCGCCGCGCCCGCGCCAGCCACCCCGGGCCTGCATCCTGAGAACACCCCGGGCCTGGAGCCCGCGAGCGCTGTTGCGTCCCGCCGCGGGCCGGTGGCCGCCAGCGCCGGCTCTCCAGCCTACCGCTGTCCCGAGCCGCAGTGCGCGCTGAGCTTCGCCAAGAAGCACCAGTTGAAGGTGCACCTGCTGACGCACGGCAGCCTCCAGGGCCGGCGGCCTTTCAAGTGCCCGCTGGATGGCTGCGGCTGGGCCTTCACCACCTCCTACAAGCTCAAGCGACACCTGCAGTCGCACGACAAGCTGCGGCCCTTTGGCTGCCCCGTGGGCGGCTGTGGCAAGAAGTTCACCACGGTGTACAACCTCAAGGCGCACATGAAGGGCCACGAGCAGGAGAGCCTGTTCAAGTGCGAGGTGTGCGCCGAGCGCTTCCCCACACACGCCAAGCTCAACTCCCACCAGCGCAGCCACTTCGAGCCCGAGCGGCCCTACAAGTGTGATTTCCCAGGTGAGCACTACTCAGGGACCTTGCGGGGGCGGGCGGGACCCATCGGGGTCTGGGCCCAAGGGCTGAGCTCAGAGTCGCTGTTTGGGTAGAGTTTACCGGGACGTATCCTGACCTACGTAAGAAGCGAGCAAAGAAAACACTCCCTTGTTTGTGTTCAGATTCCTTTAGAGTAGTTAGATACGAAGCTCTGGTTTCCGAGGGGGACGTGGCGTGCATAGTCACAGCTATCCTGGGGGAGGCGACAAACCCTTTGTTAAGATGCTTCCACTGAAAGCGACCACTTTCTCAGAGTTCAGTTGAGTCGAGTCTTTATTTTTCACAATCTACTCGGACGAAGCCAGTCGTGCGCGCCTTTAATCCCGTCATTCAGGGAGGCAGAGGCAGGCTGATCTCTATGAGTTCGAGCCCAGTCTGGTCTATAAAGCAAGTCCAGGACAGAAAGGATACACAGAGACACCCTGTCTCAAGGAAAAAAAAAAAAATACTAGATGAGTCAGAATCCAAGACACAGACGGCTAAATCCGCCACCTTTAAATACTCCAGCCTCTATGAAAGCCCAACTGATTAACGGACACCTTATACTGTGAATCAAACTTTTATCCTTCCCAGTATTATGCATAGAGTGATGCTCCTTCACCAGGGTGGGCCTCTGCAACCACCATCGTCAGGTGTTCGTCAGGTGTATGACATATCTGCTTTTGTGTCTTTATTTCTGACAGATCCTCAGGTTCTTCCTTACTGTTAGCCAGCATCTAGCATGCACATTAACATGTATATACACTCTGCTGTAGTTAACACGTGCATTGTAGAGTATGCTCATATGTAGGGTTTAGCAACAGATTCTAGTATTGTGTTCTTAAATGCCCACAGACTGTCTGATACAGTACTATGTAGAAGTCATCAGGCTGCTGATTGAAAGCCATCTGCACTGATTTCCTGATGTGGGAATGGTGGCTGCAGGTCTCACCATTCTGTGTGTCATACCGGAAGAACAGGGATCCCCTCACTTCAACTCGTGAGGTGCCTCTGATGTTCTCCTGTTGGCTGATCAGTTGGACTTACATAGAAGCTGGTAGAGGGACCAGGGGAGCATCATTAAGCATCTAGTCAAGGAGGGGTTCTTTTGACAATAGGAGCCAGGAAGTGGCAGTGGGAATGGTGGAAGGCTTCAAGTAAAAGATCACAGATATAAGATCAAGGTAAAGGAGGATGCCTATTGATAGGGGGTGGTGAGGGCTGTTGCTAAGGCAGAGAACGCTAGTGTTCAGATCAACCTAATCACTTGCATCCTAAGTAGCAAAGCAGACAGACTGAAGAAATAAGGAAGAGGACTTTTGGATAGGATAGAAATTCCCCAGGCTGCTACTTTTATGTAGTACTGTACAGTGCTTCCCAGTCATGGTGATTGCATTTTAGAGAGTCTGAGAAAGAGCTGCAACAAAGATACCTTCTAAACATCTTTCAGCTTTTTATTTTCCACTTTGCTTGAGTACCAGACATTTTTGTCAAAGAAGTGTTGATGTAGGAATTACTTAAGTGTAGATTGCTTGGGCAGATGGCATGGGGTGGGTTGGGGCTGTTAGGACAAAAGTGAAGTGAACAGGAACCTGAGGAAAGGGTAAAAGAGAAGGAGATGATAAGATGTGGGGCGCCAGCTACAGAGGCTGAAGGAAATTGCAGAGTGTGAAGGATGCAGTATCACCCCAATGGGATGAAAATCTGAGCTAGTGAGATGGTTGCTGCCCTGCACAGCTGTACCAGACTAAATCTTGATCATTAGTGTTCAATTTGTCCTGCTGATTTCTTGGGTTTCAGACAGCATTGCCAACTGAGTTTGTGGGAGACATACATAGTTTATGCAGAGTTGGCTACAGAACTGGAGCAAAGGCTGAATGGTTGGAGGACATCCTCTTAATCACTTGTTGCTGTCTCTACATCACACTGCAGCAAGTGGTCTGTGTGTGCTGCCCCTGCTGTAGCATCTAGAAGGCTCAGTATTGGTGGACAGGGCTTTGCACAGATGCTTTCCCAGTCATGTCTTTCCTTGTTTGCTCATTGTGAATGAACCCCAGGGCTATAGACAGTGTAAACTGTACAGTGTGCATTTGTCCTGTGATCTGAGCTTGTGTTTTCTTCACTCAGGCTGTGAGAAGACATTCATCACAGTGAGTGCCCTGTTTTCCCATAACAGAGCCCACTTCAGGGAACAAGAGCTCTTTTCCTGTTCCTTTCCTGGATGCAATAAACAATATGACAAAGCCTGCAGACTGAAAATTCACCTGCGAAGTCACACAGGTATAAGCTGGAGTATGCGCCATGTGTGGACACATGCTTGCTGGCAACTATTACATTCATAGTTATGCTGTTGTTTTTTTCTCTTACAAGGTGAAAGACCATTTATTTGTGACTCAGACAGTTGTGGCTGGACCTTCACCAGTATGTCCAAACTGTTAAGGCACAAAAGGTAAACCTTGCATTTTGGTATTTAGGTTCTATATGTATCACAGACCACTTCTAGTGAATTGCTTGCAGATTTCAGGCAGTTTAAAGTGGAGCTCAATGTCAATGTTTTAGAAAATCAGAAAACTGTAAGAAAAGCATTAAGAATCTCTTCTCTTGACAACAATTGTTTCCTGTATAACATACCATCAACACAATCACACTTTTTCCCTTTAAATGTTGAAAAATACTCTTCTTCATGTTCTTGCAAACTTTCAGTAATGATGACAACTAGGGGTCTTTATACTCCTGATGTTCAGTGTTGCTTGTTTCATCCTGGTCACAGCTCTGACACTGGTATTATATAGACTCAGAGAGGGTGGGTGCCCTATGTATATTTGCATAACTGGGGCCCGAGGTGCTCTGAATGAAAGCATCACTTAGAAAAAGACAGTCTTTACAAAGGATTCTTTCCTACTGCTGCTGAGCTGTGCAAGTGTGGTTTCTTGCTATCTGTGGCTCAGAAAGCGCATTGCCCATAGAGACTTGTAAACAGTTTAGATTGCTTCATTCTCTCCTTTGGAACTCAGTCAGCTCTTCCTAGATTGTTGTAGCACTAATTGTTCTGTGTCTGGCTTTGGGGCCTCCTTAACTATCAAAGTGGGATTTCTGATTATGGGGCAGCTATATAAACCCTTTGTGGACATTCCAAAGTTCATAGAGAGAGCATACCATTTCTGGGTCTAAAGCTTCATGCCTATGAGTAATAATTGTTTCTTCATTTTTTTGTTTCAGGAAACATGATGATGACCGGAGGTTCACCTGCCCTGTGGAAGGCTGTGGCAAGTCATTCACTAGAGCAGAGCATCTGAAGGGCCACAGTATCACCCACCTGGGAACAAAGCCATTCGAGTGCCCTGTGGAAGGTAGTATTTAAAATGTTACTTTGGGTATAGATAAAGTGCCACAGCAACACTCATGTTAAGCTATAAGTTTCAGTTGTAGAATCACTAATTAATTGCCAATTGCAGCACTGTATTTGTTTGGTTGGTTGAGAGTGCATGCACACTGACTTAGGAGTGTATTGGAAGAGGTACATGTTTGCCTTCTGCCCTGCCACTCAGTCTGAAGCTCTAGCTCCACTACCTGCTTAACTTGGTGATTATGAGGAACAGGTAAAGTGAGGAGAAGAATGCTTCTTTATATGTGGTCTGGCACATAGCTTGGGCTCACGAAATGACAAGTAGCTAGCCTTGTTGCACCTGGAAAGAAATAAAGCCTGTCTTAGTTTTTTTAAAATAAGGATATACATGAGGCTTTGTCTTAGGGTTTCTGTTGCTGTGATAAGACACCATGACCAAAAGCAATTTGAAGAGCACTTCAGCTTACACTTCTATGCTACAGTCCATTGTCAAAGAAAGTCAGGTCAGGAACTCAAGGAAGGAACAGATGCAGGTGCTGATGCAAAAGCCATAGGGAAGTTCTGGTTACTGGCTTTCTTTTGTGGATTACTCAGCTTCCTTTCTTATAGCATCCAGGGCCACAGCCCAAGTGTGGTACTACCCACGATCAGTTTGACCCTGCCACATCAATTGTCAATCAAGAAAATGCCTCATAGACATGCCCACAGACCCATGTTAAAGAGACATTTTTCTCAGTTGAAATTCCTTCTGTCAAAAACTCTAGTTTGTGTCAGGTTGACATGAAACTAGCTAGTACAGGACTTTTTCTTTAAAATGTTAAAAGTGTGATTTATTTGCCAAAATTTGTATGGCCTGTTTATGCCAAACCTGCCCTAGTTGAAGTTCCACTAAAGAAGGAGCCGTCAGGGTGAGTCAGCTGGGCCTTAAAGTTACGCCCTCAGCTGAATCTGTGAACTTTAGGGCTGGAGAAGGATAATAAAGATCACTTAAAGCCAACACCGGTTCTTACGACATACTGAACGTAATGCAAATGGGGTGATCAAGTTCTGCCTCCTATTACCATACCAGTTGTAAATGTGGACAGGTAAACAGGAACATGCAGGCTGCTGTGGAGCATCAGCAGTTCATCCATACTGTTCTTGAGGGGAGTGTGAATTTCCTTATCAGCTTAAGAGAGGAAGAGCTAGACAGACATTAAAGGATGGCTGTTGGAAGCAGAAAGACCAGTAGGGAGAATCCGCAGGGCAAAGCAGCACATGTTGGAGCCGAGGCTCACTCTGCTCTGTGGAGAGGCAGTCATCTTGGTTAGACAGTTGTTTCTAGGCTCAGGGCTGACAGCAGGAAGGAAGAGAATCCCATCAACAGCAAAACTCGAAGTCAAAGCCTGCTGTAATGATTTGGACCTGGATGAAGGAGAGCCGGTAGCTGAGATTAGTGTGTCAGTTGAGGTTGGAATAGGAGAAGGAAGACTTTGGTCACGTGGTACATACAATGATAAAATGCTCAGCTTGACCAAAGGTGCTCAGAAAGCAGACTATGTGCCTGCTACTGGCTTGAAGGGCGAGTTGGACTAAGGGTGAAGCAAGTAGCATGCAGGTCCTCATTTAACCCCTGCAAGAGGATAAACTTCCAATTGAAAGTGGGAATCCTGGGCCAGACATGGTGGTGCCTGCACTCGGGAGGCTGAGGCAGGTGGATCCTTGTGAGTTCGAGGCTGGCCTACAAAGTGAGTCCAGGAAGGCCAAGATAACATAGAGAAACCCTGTCTCAAAAAAAAAAAAAAAAAAAAAAAAAAAAAAAAAAAAAAAAAAAAAAAAAGAAAAGAAAAGAAAAAAAGAAAGAAAGAAAAGAAAAAGAAAGTGGGAATTCTGAATTCAAGTCCCGAGTCTGCCACTTGCATGGCATAAAATAAACAAAACTGTATAGGGTTCTTACAAGGATTCAACTGATTGCAACTTTTAAAGCTTGTAAAGCATTGATGCTTATAAGTTCTGATAGTTGTAGTGGTTGTTATCAGGTGGAGTTTTGCTTTCTGTTTCTAAGCCTAGGTGAGCCACAGTGGAGAGCCACAGATGTGGTAGAACAGTGGAAAGGTTGCCCTGATGGGAACTGTGAAGGCAGGGTGGGTGCTGAGCCACAAGGGTGTCTGTGGAGGACCAACTCAGAATGCGGAGGCCTGCTAGTGTCATTTTGTGTTGGTGGGCATGTTTTAACAGGGTCACTCAGGCAGAGCTGCTGAGCAGGAGACAAGGGACTGCTTATTTTGACAGTTCTTCTGGAAATGATTTGGGGAAGAAGAAAGGGCAGTTCACTATTGAAGAGGGAACATTTGTTTTTGAAGTTCTCAAGGAGCTTTGAGCCATTAAAATAATGAGTCTCAAAGTTGGAAGTAAACCTTGTATTATAATGAGTTGTATGGGTACAGTACCGCACATTAGAGTAGAAATATAGTGCGTGAAGAAGAGTCTTACATTTGAATTCTATACCAATGTATCTAAAATTAAACTTATTGTGCATCTATATACAAAATTCTATATCAGTGAATTAAAAATAACCTTGTGAGTAACAATTAAGGCATTAAGTTGAGGCATAGATTCACTAATCCACTTTTTATCCTATCCTCCCTATATATTTCTATATTCCCCCTTCTTTCTTTTCAACCCCTATCTCCAAACCTAAGAATGGAAGATAAAGGAAAAGAGACATCCCTGAATCCAACCTTGTTTTCTCTTTAAGACCAATAATAACTTATAACCAACTCTCATTGAAAATAAACATCTTTTGCCCAAGAGAGCAACCAAAAACCTACCTAACCCCCCTTCAAGGAAATTGGGTGTCGTTCTCTCTTTCTTCAAGGCTGCCAAATACAAATAGCCAAAACACTATGAATGTAACATTTATATAATTACTGATTGTTTCATGGTTCTTCTTGCTGTAGGGAGTTTATTGTATATATGTATAATAATATAAGTATATATATGTAAAAAACAAAAAAAATTTAATTAAAAAAGATAATGAGTCTCAGCAGAGAGATGTGTGACAGGGCTTGGTCAAAGTCTGCACAAGGCAGTGGAGCCTGGCACAAAGACTCCAGACCTCCTTCTTACTGAATTAAGTGTTGAGAATGACATGGGGCACATCCTCAGGATGGTAGGCAGTGCCAGTGCATGGAACCTGCAGTTGGGCTATTTAAGGACAAATAGGGCCATATGAGGAAGGGCCCTGGCTGTCTCTGTGTGGCTTGGCATTTAACTTCATTCTCAAATGGTCCTTAAACGTGTTTCTAGATAAGGTTTGAGTCTGTTCCTTATCTTGCCCTCCATGCACCTCATTTTACAGACAAGGAAGAGCTGTTCTGCAAAAGGTCAGCTTATCTGTGGCCATGGAGCAGACAAGGGTTGTAGTGCAGACAGCCTTAGCCGGGCAGCTCCCTGGGCCCTGACACCCATCTGCTCCAAGGCCTGGCCACACCACTCACCAGGGGCAATTCCCCCACTGCCCCTTGCTCAGGCACTTGTGCCTTAATCTTTTTCTACAGCATTCTTTATTCCAGCATTGGTTTTGTTCTGACTCAGACAACTCACAAGCCCCTGAACTAAAGAACTATACCTCCCCTTCCTGGGTCTGTGAAGGACAGAGCACTAAATGACGGCAGTCACGGATGAAGGAAGGTGACTGTAAATGTGTGTTCCCTCTAGCACTAGAATCCAGATCTGACTGTGAGCCAGCTCAGTGTATAAGGGGAATGCCAACTCTGGCTCCACTTCTCTGTGACCTAAAGACATTTGCTCAGTTTCCGGGCTACACAGAGGTGAAGTGGGCAGGCTTGTCTTTGGCCTTGTGCTGACCACTAATCCTTAGTGCTGTAGGATCATACATTTTTTTAAATAGCTTAATAGAGGTGATCGGTATACATTTTTGCAGCTGAACTTTGACTAGAGTAGTTGTTTCCACTTAACTCTGAGTAGTGGGTAGAGCAAACAGGCAGAGGGAGCTTGATCAGGTGGTATGTCTCAGACTGACTACCTCATGGTCTGCATATTCCTTTATAGTTTTTCCTTTATCCCTTGTGCTCCTCCTAGGGCATTTGGTATATGTCACTCATCAGTGCCAGTGCTTGGGAACATAGTGTCATGATTTGTATTAGTTAAGTTCTCTAGAGGAACAGAACAGCTTCAATTAATCTATAAATATATTAAAGGAGGGTTTATTAGAGTGGCTCACAGGCTGTGGTCCAGCTAGTCCAACAGCAGCTGTCTCCTAAGGGAAAGTCCAAGGACCCAATTGTTCAACCCACAAGGCTGAATGTCTCAGCTAGTCTTCAGTATACATTGGAATTTTTAAGAAATAGGATCTAATGCCAGTGAAGGAATACCTTCAGGTATTATCAGTTTATATTCAAGTTTATCAGGATAGATAAACTTGACAGTGAGAGTGAGGGCAAGCAGGCAAAAAACAAAAGCTTTCAGCTTCCATGGCCTTTTATATAGGCTGCTTCCAGAAGGTGTGGCCTAAATTTAGGTTGGGTCTTCTGATCTCAAATGATCTAATCAAGGTCACAGTTAATTTTAGATGTAACCAAGGTGACAACTAAGAGTAGACATCACAAATTCACTCCTTCTTAGCTTGACATACAGTCCTATCTCCTTATGCCATGTTTTATTACCAAATGAAACTAATAACCAGGTTATAAATACTCCTACCATGACACCACTATCCCACTACAGTTGCAAGTACAATATATATCTTACAATAGGTAGTGTCCCTTGAAGGCCATTCTTTTTATTAGCTCATAATTTACATGTGATAGTCACTGATAATCTCAATTGGTGTTACACAGCATAATATAGACATCTAGGAAAGAACACAAATATCTTTACAAATACATTCTTAACAAAAATGTGACAGAAATACATGCCAGTTATCCTCAGTTTTGTGACTGGTCATGTGGCCTTAGCTGGTATTTATAACTACCTTCCTCTACTACCCATTCTGTATTTCCACCACCCTCAGCAGGTCTTGTTTTTTTTGTTTTGTTTTGTTTTTTAATGTTTTGTTTTGTTTCCTTAAGAAGTGACCCATACCTTCATTCTTGAAGGACCTGAGCCCTTTGTCATCCTGAGTGGATTGGATTATAGTTTCCACTGACTTAATTCTGTCTTAGTTAGGGTTACTATTGCTGTGATGAAACACCATGACCAAAGCACCTTGGGGTGAAAGGATTTATTTGGCTTGGATTACAATCTACTGAAGGAGAGCAAATCAGGAGGGAACCTGGAGGCAGGAGCTGACAAAGAGTCCATGGAGGGTGCTGCTTATTGGCTTGCTCCTTGTGGCTTGCTCAACCTGCTTTCTTATAGAACCCAGGACCACCAACCCAAAGTGATACCACCCATAATGCACTGGGCCCTCCCACATATCACTAATTAAGAAAATGCCCTACAGGCTTGCCTATAACCTGATCTTATGGGAGTGTTTCCTCATGAGGTTCATTCCTCTCAGATTATTCTAGCTTGGATCAAGTTGACATAAAACTACTCAGCACATGATTCTTAATTGCTATGGTGGGGTGGGGGCTGCATGTGGCACAATGAGTTGCAGTGCATACATGGAGGTCAGTGGGCAACTTTGTACAGTTGTTTCCTTTCTTCGACCTTTATGTGTGTTCCAGAAATCAAACTCAGGTCACTAGACTTGGGTGGCAAACACCTTCCTTCTGAATGGTCTTACTAGTCCAGTGTCATTTCTGATGTTGTTAGGAAGTATCCTTGATTGTCCTTGGGTATAACTCTGGTTCCCTCTGTGTTCCAGGGTGCTGTGCCAGGTTCTCAGCTCGCAGTAGTTTGTACATTCATTCTAAGAAACATCTACAGGATGTGGGCGCTCCAAAAAGCCGCTGCCCAGTGTCCAGCTGCAACCGACTCTTCACCTCCAAGCACAGTATGAAGGCGCACATGGTGCGGCAACACAGCCGGCGCCAAGGTCAGTGATTGTGACACCTGTGAGTTGCAAAGAAGTATATGCTTGAGCGTGAGAGAATATGAGTGGTGCCCCCTGCGCCCCCCCCCCCCACCTCTCAGTCATGTATAAACTATGAAGTTAGGCCTGTGGGTTACCACACAGCCCTGAGACCTTTGGGTTTTCTCCCCTCCTGCTACCCTTATCTTACCACAGCCCCTTGGTCCCCATTTTGCCCAAGCATGTAAAGTTCTCCCCTTCAAATGTGCTCTAAGCCTGTCTGCAGCTGGGCCCTTTGCCCTGTATGTGCATTCTCTGAGTCTGTCTTGTCATGTCCATCGTTTCTGAGCACTGAAGCCTGTCTCTTCCTCCTGGTCTTAGGAGACAGTGGATCCTACACAGATGACTCTGTTCTACAGGTGAACAGGAAGCCCTCCAAACCCAGAGCAGAGTTGTGTCTCCAGAATGGGCTGGGGTATGAGAGAGGCACCATGATAGTGGTCAAAGGCATGCTGAGGGGAGGATGCTGAGCATGTAGGACCTGACATTCAGCATCTGTGGTACAGCACTTAGAAACCAGCCCCTCTAGGTCTACAGTCATAGGCAAGACATCAAGAATGTAAGTGTGACACCACTGCTGCCTCTCTCTAGTGCATTCACAGAGACAGTTCTTTCTGGTGGGTTCTGCTCCTGGTAAGGTAACTTGGTGGAGGCCATGTATGTTGCTTATCGTTTCCCCTCCCTGCAGTGTGTGAAGCAGGCAGTACTGTTTAGCCTTTTCCCAGTTGGGATCTGAGCAGGCAATCTTTGAGCCCTGTTTCCCTGAGCTTTGAAAACTAGGAAGGCGATATTATGAGTCACTCTTGGTTAAAGGACCTGTTGCAGGGCCTGAGCAGCTGGAGCTAGTGAAGGTTTGTGTTCTTCTCTTGGGAGAGGTGGCTATTTAGTCTCTCCTTTGGAATTCAGGCACTGTGACTTCTTGCCACAGCAGTTGCAATTCTGCACCATAAAAGCAGTTGCCCTCCTGCTAGTCTGTTGAGTTCCTTGAGGACAAGCAGAGTGTGTCTTGTACACTTCCTGACAAAGGGTGTCATTTTTCTTCCCAGAGGCTCTCAGCCACTGTCCCTCTTGAGCTCTGAACTGGAGCTATGTGACCACACAGGCCATGCCTGATATTGCCTCTCAAGCTGCATCTCCCTTCCCCTAAGCTGGCTAATCAAGTTACTTCACAGGAGTTTTCCTTAAACTCTGTGTGAGTGAGAGGCCCCCTTAGCAGGCCAGCTTATGATACACATTGGCTGACTCATGTTCCGTTCATCCTGCCCATTGTCAGGAGAGGGCTGCCTATGACTGCTAGGTTGTGTTTTAGCTCACCTCAAAGTGGTCCTGCTGATGCAGAAAGACTGGCCAAGGTGGCACCAAGACAAAGTGCTCAAGCCAGGGTCTTTACTAGGATCTATTTGCCTCCCAAAACCACAGTCCTAACCATTATGCACTTGTGCTTAGTTAGTGATTTTCTCCTGTGTACCCATTCATACCGATTCTCTGGTTGACATTTATGGAACTAATAAAATGTTTAGTGGGAGATTTGTTTTTAGTGAGTTGGTATCTTTGTTCCACCAGAATCACTCTCCACAAAGACCAGAATCATCAAGATATATGTTTATTTGTTTTTAATTTTGAGAAGTAACAGGTTTTCTGTTTCCCTTTCTAGAAAAAATGACTTCCATTTCTTCAGAATGTTGTATTGGTACTGAGAGACTATTGAAGAAACTTTGTGATATGGCAACTAAAGATAGATTCTGACTTTGATTTTTGTTCTCACATCTAGACTAGATGTCTTTTGTAAGTGTGAGTTTAAAATGCATTATGTAGCCTGGTGGTGGTGGTCCATGCCTTTAATCCCAGCACTTGGGAGGCAGAGGCCAGCCTAGTATACAGAGCAAATTCAAGGACAGCTCTAGGGCTACACAGAGAATACTGTCTCGAGCCCCTTCCCCCACCCTCCCAAAAATATGCAGTATGCACTCTGACCTGGTCTTCATGCTTGGAAAGTATGCATTTGTGGTCAGCAAACAGTTGGACAGGACAGATGGACAGGATGGACAGGAAACAGAACTGAGAGCCCTTCCCTCTGCTTCAGGCACTGGGGCAGTTCAGAAGCTGCAGTGAGGGCATGAGAGGGCCTGATGTGAGCTCCATGAGTCTGCCTAACCCTGGAGCTTTCAACCCAACCCAGACAGCCAGTTTTACTCCTGATTAACCACAGATGACTCAAACCAATCTGACAGTAGATGTAGAACAGGGCAGAGTTTAATAAGACCTGAGATGACTGAGGCTAATTGCAAAAATACCCCAGAGCCAGAGTTAATCTTAGAGCTGACTTATGGAGGCGTCATGCTGTGGGATGGATTGAAGCCTTTTGGCTAGCCACTCCAGTATAAGTGGAAGGACAGGCTTTGAAGCACAAAGACAGCTGGAGGATTTAAAATATTAGCTGAAGTACTTGTTGTCAGGCGAGCCCTTCCTTTGGTATCTGCTATTCACTGTGTATCAATAGTAGGTCCAGTCTTTACCCTGGTGACAAGGTCTACTGAAAGGGTAGTCAGTGTTGCTTCAAAGGGTGGCTGCTAGCATCCCAAAGCAGAAAGAAGATTTCTCAGTTTGGCAAGATAGTAACTGGACTATCCTTTGCTTTTGCAGATCTTGTACCTCAGCTGGAAGCTCCAAGTTCTCTCACACCCAGCAGTGAACTGAGTAGCCCGGGCCAAAGTGAGCTCACCAACATAGATTTAGCAGCACTTTTCTCTGACACACCTGCTAACAGCGGCAGTTCAGCATCTGGGTCAGATGATGCCCTGAACTCTGGAATCCTCACCATTGATGTCACCTCTGTGAGCTCTTCTCTGGGAGGGAATCTCCCTACTACTACTAATTCCTTAGGGCCAATGGACCCCCTGGTTCTGGTGGCCCACAGTGATATGCCTTCAAGTTTGGACAGTCCTCTTGTTCTTGGGACATCAGCCACAGTTCTCCAGCCAGGCAGCTTTGGTGCAGATGATTCACAGGCCATGAGCACAGGAGCAGTAGGCTGTCTGGTGGCTCTGCCTGTGAGGAACTTGGGTCAAGACCTGCCAGCTTTGACCCCCAGCAATCACTTGACAGCACCAGACAGCACACCAACTTCTTCAGGCACCACACAAGAAACTGCCAATGTCCCAGATCTGCTGGTTCCAATAAAGGTGGAACAAGACTTGCCTTCTGTCCCAGATATGGTCCAAGGGCAGGAAGAAAGCCTCGGGCCATCCCAGTCTATGCTGTCCAGCTCTTCAGAGAGGCCAGGGACTCAAAAAGACTCAGAGCCCAGTGCTGGCACCGGCAGTTTCTACTTGGTATGAAGCACTCTATTCCATCACCACCACTAGCTCACTCCCCTAATGCACTTGGATCATGTTTGGGATGAATCCTGTCTATGCAGATGGTTCTTTCAGGTGTGCAGAAGGACAATGGAGCCTGGGCAATGGTCTAGAAGCCTGACTTTGACCTTGAGTCTGGAATTGACATTTTACAGTAACCTATCTTAGTCCCAAATCCTCAGTTATTTCTAAAGTAAGGAGGCTTGGCTACATGGTTTCTAAGGTTCTTTTGAGTTCTGCGATTTTATACAGTTCTCTTGAGAAAACTTGAGGCATTTCCTACTATTGAAATATTCCTTCGTGCTTTTCACATAGTGACAAGTCCTGGAAGAGCAATGCCGGCATCAATCGTCTTAACAGTTCACTGGGAACTTGAGAGCTACGTCAGGATATTTTTATTAGAATTAAATCATGATCCCTGAGCCTTCATTCTTGAAGGATTATAACACTTCAATTTTGAGGCTGGGCAGTTATTGTATTCTATATTTATATCAATTATACCTTTAATATAATCTAATTTAAAGTAACAAAGATTTCTAGAGAGAGTCTGACTTTCCTCAGTTTACAATGGAAATGATCATATAGGTTTCTTTGTAATGCTGGTTGAATTTTGTTTTGACATTTATCATGTTAAGATTCATATATCCACCTTACCATAGCATAAAATACTAAATTGTGAATTGGGATCAAATGTGAGGGTACCTAGTAACCAACCTACTGGAGCCGACTTGCATTTCTCTTGGTATGAGAGCAGCACAGTCTGTCTCTTCATTTCTAGTGGCTGCCTTGTTGGTGTCAGAGATGCACTTGCCAGCCTCTGCTTAGGCCACCACAGCAGTTGCTAAGAGCAACAGGTGACTAGACAGGGACTGGAGGTAACCACAGGCCAGAGCAAGTGGGAAGCCTGTCCTTGGCACTCCATGCCTCTCTGGGTCTCAGAGACTAGCTGTGGGTAGAGGCGGAAGAGCCAGCAGAATTTGAACTGTCCTTGTTTGTTCTCTTGCTAGCTATGTGGCATTGGGCTCCCTTGCTTCTCTGAGTGGAAATGGTGTCATGAATGGGTTTCAGTATCCTGTGAGCTGTACAGGACTGGTTTTCTTTACTCCTTGTAGATTTAAAAATGAAACTTTATCTTAGTAAGTGTTCACAAAATTTTTAATTTCCTATTTGAATGCTGTTTCTCTGGCACCTCAATAAGTTTGCTGAGTTCAGTGACACTTTCTATATTGGCATTTGACAGTGTGATATCTGCTGCCAGCACTGCCCAGGGCTGCTGGGATATAACCCTGGCATATCAAGAAGACTTGGTGATTACAGAGCAGGGCAGTGTGTAGCTCTTAATGGCCTCTCTAAAACATTTTAATGCATTTAGACCTTGGAGGAATGAACTTCATTTCTCCAGATGATGTGCATTTCCCTGTGCTAACTATTGAGCATGTGGTTTCTTGAGTGCCTTTGCTGGAGACTGATTCCTGGAGCTCTGGTACATGCCTGAGGCAGCCTTAGGATGGTTTTCTAGTCCCCTTGCTACCTTTCCTCTGCTGTTTAGATTAAGCAACTGACACACTTTTCTTTGGTCCCAGGAAAGTGGGGGCTCAGCAAGAACTGATTACCGAGCCATTCAACTAGTCAAGAAAAAAAAGCAGAAAGGAACTGGGAGCGATGAAGGTGAGGCCGAGTGTGCTGCAGTGCTGGTGGGCAAGGGGCTAAGGTCTCTTGTGTCACAGTCACAGGCAGAGGAAGCACACAGAACAGTTGTTTCTGTGTTCTTTGTCTTCTATGTTCAAAATGCTCTTTTATCAATTCCTTAGCTTTATGTGAACTTGGAAACCAGGTAGCAACAAAATCACCAGCATGTCTGAACATGCTTGGCAGGACTAAGGAGGCGCTGAGAAAATCAAGGGTTCAAACAGTGTCAGTTCTGGAGGGCTACTAAGTAAATGTGCCGAGAGGACCAGGTGTCAGGAAAGCCGAAGGGTGGCTCGATGCTGGGTTAGGCTTGATCTTGTGGTGGAAACCCACGGCCATTGTCTCTACAACAGCTGTGTGAAGGCAGCCTATGTACAGCAGTCTCTGGTTGAATCAGCCTTAACCTTTAAGAACACTGGCTCACTTGAATGACAAAACAAAATAGAACAGCATCACATGGGCCAATTAAGTCTGTGGTCTCACATGCTGCCCCTTCTGTACATGGGATTGAAGGTGCAGTGCTGAGAGGAGACTGGCAAATCCTGTTTAATATCAGCAGAACTCTTCAGTGTTCACAGGCATCATTCATCTTTACGTTTACTTAAACTTTCTTTGGTGTAATTTTGTCTTTCTATTCTTACTGTCATAGCTCCATATTTAAAATAATGTTTTTCTTTAAGCAGATGTTTCCCTGTGTGCCTGTCAGTGTCACTTGTAACTTAGAAAGGCCAGTTTTGTGGCTGAAACATCCAAGTGTAAAACTTGGAGGGAAAATGAAAGAAAGGGGAAGTGGAGGTCTATAGAAAAAAATTTACTACCTGTAAGCCAAATTCATGAAGAAGCCAGATGCCTTTATTGAGCCCAGTAGTAATTGTGGTGCTGGAGGAAACGGAATACTTCAGATCTCAGGTACTGAGTTTATTGTACTCACCACATTGGGCAGTATTAGCAGTACGACATTTTTTAAAAATATATTTTATTAATTTATTCACATTACATCTCAACTGTTATCCCATCTCTTGTATTCTCCCATTTCTGCCTCCCTCCCATTTTCCCCTTACTCTCCTCCCCTATGACTGTGACTGAGGGGGACCTTCTCCCCCTGTATATGCTCATAGGGTATCAAGTCTCTTCTTGGGCAGTATGACATTTTTAAAATTAAAGATACTTTAAAAGTCAGACACATATTTCACTTCTTTTAAAACTAACATTTTTTTCTTGATGTTAGTGTTTGGTAAATGTTGAAGTTTTCAGTTGTCTAAAATGCTATACATGCTGCTGACACCTGTTGGCATCAGAATCTACAAAGTCGTCAGAGACTACTCCTGGCAGCCTCCCTTCTGCTTTAGAGACCTCCACCACCCCCCCCCCCCCCCCCTGCACTCCCTCCCCTGTTTGGTAGAGCATTGTCTGGGTTCTTTGTCCCATGTGCTGTGGTGGCTATTGCAGCTTGCCTCACTGATGTAGTTGAGCACTTCCTTCATTGTGTGTTTCCCTACATTAGCTATTACATCTGGAGACTTGATCTGATTGATTCTTCTGAAGAAGGGAGAGTTGGTAAAACTCTGATGTCGTGCTGTTGTTTGTGACTAGGACATAGTGCCATTAGATCCCCAGGGTCTGCAGAGAAGGTGATAATAAATGGTTCTACCTTTCTCTTATTAGCTAGGAAACTTGTCTGAAGAGTAGTGTCTCAGTCTTTCACCCTGGTAGCAGAAAGTCAGGGTGCTTAAGTCTGCATCAAGTTTCTGGCCTTCTGTGGCAATCAAATTTCATGTACTTATTTTAAATGTTTTATAGACTTTGAAAGGAAATAGAATCATAACTTCTACAAGTTAAATGGATTTTGTGGATAAGAAGAAAGAAAATGTCCTTGTCATGGTGAAGGACTACCTTTTTCCACCTGCCTATTTTCTTGGAAAGCACTCTTGAAATCCTATGACCAGCCCAGAGGGATTCCATGTAGAGTCCCCACCTTTAAATAGCCTTTGGAGCCAACCATATACTATAACTTCAGACTTACAGACCCTCTCTGCCTTGGGTGGCTGTGTACCATGAATATCGATCGTACCCTTAGTCACTTATTGCCTGGCCACTCCTTGCAGCTGCTTCTTCATAGCCCTAGCGAGTCTGTTCACTCTTAGCAGGTGTTCACCTAGACCCTTCTCTGCAGGGGCTGAACCAGGCTCCCACCTGGGCTCTTGTCAGGTCTTCCAGACATGGCAGGGCCTCAGCCCTCTCCTGCCTATCAGGATGCTTCCAAAGAATATGGTTCCGTGCTTTGCAGACTCTCTCCCTGTGCTTGAAGCTTCCTTTTGATTAGACTGAGGTTCAGGTCTGTTAGAGCTGGAAGTAATGTGCCCTCCTTGTGCATTGTGCTGGTCACAAGTGTATTGACATGGATTGTTAGCCAGGTTTCTGCCTTCTGTAAACATCCTATTTTTTCCTTGTAATTGTAAACATTTGGCTTGATATAGATATTTTGCAATTCTGTGCCAAGTATACCCTTAGCTTCAGTCATTCTTTGGGGCTCACAGCCCACTGAAAGCTCTTGTGCTCAGTCATTGTTGTGCACTGAAAGGATAGGGTCAGACCAAGAGCAGGATCCATGAGGGGTCCCATGTGGTGAAGATAGTGTGGACTTTTCTCAACCTTGGTGGCCAGGAAAGCTCACCCAAAGCATGCTATCTGCAGTGCTTGTTGGGACTCAATTATGGAGACCCATCCCCTCCAGAGGTAGGGCTGGTAGCATATGACTAGAACTGCACTGTACATTGTTAGCATTGGCTCTCTGAAGTGGCTTAAGGATCCCAGGGAAACAAGAACATTAATTTTTTGTTTTTAACTTTATTTATGTGTATGGGTTCTTGTATGTATGTTGTTCATGTGCCATGCCTGTGCCTGGTACCTTCAAAGGCCAAAAGGTGGAAGTAAAGTTACAGGTGGTTATGCGTTACCATGTGGGTACTGGGAATCAAACTTTGGTTCTCTGCAAGAGCAACTAGTGCTTTTGCAGGGTGAGTGGGTTGTTTTTTCTATACAGGGTTTCTCTTTGTATCCCTGGCTGGCCTGGAACTCTCTCTCTCTCTCTGTAGACCAGGCTGGCCTTGAACTCACAGAGATCTACCTATCTCTGCCTCCTGAGTACTGGCATTAAAAGCGTGCACCACACACTGTAGATATCCTGTTTCTCGTTATGTTTTCCACAGATTTAACCCTAGATGGTGAGTTTTGACTGATAGTATGACCCTGGTGTTCTACAGGTGATTTATATCTCCTGTAGGTGTTTATAAATTAGAGTTTTTCTCCCTTCTCAGCTCTCCCTCTCACCAGGCATGCTCCTTCACTCTCAGCATAGACTCAGAGAACTGTGCCTTAGCTTAGTCTCAGTGTCGGGTCATAGTATGACTAGCATTGATTCTGTTGCTCTGAGTCTACACTGGGAGTTCCTGCAAGTGGAGTCTTGTACCCTTAAAACACACGCTTATCCTGCACTGTCTTATGAGCATTTTCTTTATTTTCAGGCCTGACCAGGCTTAACTTGTCCTATACTCACCCTAGGCTGCAGTCAACCACTTCTCCGGCGAGCCATGGTTCCTTTACTGGAGACATATTTACAATTCGGATGTGGGTCCAAGGCTGTGCTGTCTGCTGGTGAACTCTAATGCACTAGTGGCCAGTGCTAAGACATGTTTGTAAATATCAGTCTGAGCGGTGTTCTTTATGCAAAATGTTAAGAGTTTTTGGAAGGAATGTACACACAGTATTTTACACCCCTTGTTACTGGTTTCATACTTATCAGGGAAACATTCCTCTATGTGGGATCAGCTTAGACTAAGTGGCTTCACACCAATTTGGGTTGTGCTGCTATTTTGGCACCAAGTCTGAGAGGGAAATTTAGGTTTCTGAATTATCTTCATTTTGACATTGTGATTGCAGATTATTTAAGTCTGAGCACAGAAGTCGCAATGTAACTACACCTTTACAGAATCTAGTCTTCAGCAAACATTTACATCATTGCTGTAAATGTTAGGCCCACACTATGCATATTCTCTGAAAATGTGTGGTCTGAAATCCTCGGCTGCTCCCACTGTGCTGCTGTTGAGAGTAGATATACAAAAACACTGCTGTCATCTTCAGCTCAGGCACTAAGCTGCTTCCAACAGAATTGACAATATAAGAACTTTTTCTCAGCCGGGCATGGTAGCACATACTTGTAATCCTAGCACTCTGTGGGGCAGAGGCAGGTGGGTCCCTGAGTTTGAGGCCAGCCTGGTCTACAGAGTGAGTTCCAGGAAAGCCAGTGCTACACAGAGAAACCCTGTCTCAAAAAACCAAAATAATAATAATAGTAATAATTTTTTCTCAATGTAAGAATATCTCTGGAGAGGAAAGGTCATTATTAGAAATTAAACTTAGGTCCTTGCACATATCAAGCAGGTTCTTTACCAGTGAGCCGTGGCTCTAAGGGCAGAGAAAGCAGCCATGGTGCTCATTAGAAGGAACAGTAAGCAACAAGGTACATGTGACCAAAACCCAGGGCATCTGTGTCACTGTAAAAACATAAACAACCTTTAAGTGCATTGCCAGGAGACAAAGACTGAATACATCTGAGCAGAGCACACCCTTAGGGAAATATATGGGAAGCCGAGCAGTGACTCAGAAACCAAACCCCAAAGCAGGAGTAATGTTGAATGAGAAGACAAAGTGCAAGGAGAAGAATGGAGACAGCAAAGCTCATCCCTCTTTGGTTGTTGTCCATGTGTGGCCCACAGCAGAGCTAAAGAACATTTATCCTGAAATCTTAGAATCCCAAGTGACACAAAGTGAGACCTGGTAGAAGCCTAGAGGAGAGAATAAGGAAAGGCCTAACAGTATTGAAAATTACTCAGTTTGTTTGCAGACTGAGCAGAAATAGTGAAACTGTGAAGAATGTTTAGTCATGGGATTAATAAAGTTAATTTACTAGATTCTATTCCCAATGTTTATATAAATAAGACAAGAAGTGAGAAAAATTGAAACTAACATCTTCATAGGGAGAAAGTCTTGGCAGAACTTTTTCAACCATTTGTATAATTTCAAAATAAAATTCACTTGGAAACCAAAATAAAGTCACTGAGCAGCTGGGTAGCAGAAGAAGAAGAGAAAGAAAAACAAGCCTAATTGCAGCAGAAAATGATAGCCACAGAAATCCTAGTCTGAGCTCTTGAACATTTGCTTGTGTCTCTTGTGAAGATGAAATGAGACAATAGCCATAGGGCACTTAGAGCATAAGCTGATAATGACTTATGTGTATGAACCAAGGATGTGGCTGAAACATAGGTACAGATGTGTGCACAAGCTGCTGCCTCTTAAGAAAAGGAAGCACAAGGTGGAAAAGAAGCACATCACAACCAGGCCTGTGTAACCACCTGTTCCTTTTGGAAGAAAATATATTCTTAAATGCACTCAGCCCTCCAGGTCATTTGTTTCCATTTCTCCTGAGGCACTTGATTGAACCAAGAAAAAACAGCAATAGGAAATTGCACCGTCAGTGGAAACAGAAGTACACACATACACACACTGCAGTAATACATGTACTTGCAACAGCACATCATTCTGAAAGACAAATGTGAACACTGTAATGTGAAGAGTGTGTGCATCAGTCTATTATGCAATGGATGTACACTTTTTCTACCTGGAAAATGGGCAATAAGTGCTGCCAATCACAAAGAATAGACAAAAAAGCTTCCTGAAAAATAATAGATATGATATCGTAAGCAGCAGCAGCAGCATCTTGAATTTACTGTATTCAGACCAAACAGCTTGGAAACTACCTAGTGCTGGATCTGTTAATGAGTTCATTGTAATGAGGCCAGTGAAGAGCCCTGTTATTTGTGTGCAGAGGCCAAAGGAGAGAACATCAGCTGTCCCACATTTAATCACTTCCTTATTCCGGTCAGACAAGGCTTCTTACTGAACATGGAGCCTGCCCTCTGTCTTACAGCTAGTCCAGCAATCCTGTTTCTGTGCCATCCCCTCCTGCCATTTCTAGAGTCACAGGAATGCTTAGCCATGCCCAGCTTGTTGATGTTGGCTCTGGAGATATAAATTCAGACCTGAGTGCTATATAGCAAGCACTCCTTGCTACAGCCATCTCTCCAGCCTCAACAGATCTTAAGTTGGATTTCTTTAAAAATTAATAGGCATCACTGATGAAAGTAGAAATTTCATAATGATTTCTGCTGAGTGTTGTGTCACACACCTGTCATCCCAGTACTCAAGAAGTGGATCAGAGCTTCAAAGTTGTCCTCAGCTCCCTAGTGAGTTTGAGGCTAGCAGCCAACACCCACTCGGTGCTGTGCTCCAAGGGCATTCTATTGGTGGGCCCAGGTCATTTAGGAGTCACTCGTGTTCCTATTCTTGCCATAGGTGTTCATGTTTTTCTGGAGGGTCTTGCCTTGGAAATAAAGGAAAACTAGAACTAAGGTGGATTCTTTGGAGGAGGTATGATAATCTATAGATGGCTTCACTGTTGGTTGGGAAAACCCAAGAGATTCAGCTTAAAAGAAAATTAGTAAAAGTTAGATTTAGTGTCCAGTTAAAAAAGAAATGTCTGCCATCTGGAGTTCTCCACAGGGCAGCAGTGGACACTGAGGAAGTGTGATTGCAGAGTTCAGCAGCCCCGCAGAAGGAAATTTCATAAGCAGGCAGGCATTGTGCTACATGGAGAAGACAACAGTTAGCTGACAGGCAGAGTTGGGTTGCCCTTTGGTGGCAGAGCCTCTTCCTCCATACACCAGGGAAAGCTGGACAGTCTGTGAGTGGAATGGAAGTACCCAGTAAATAAAGACTGCATAAGGCAGATGGTGAAATTAATGAAGCTAGAACTACGAAGGGATCTGACAAGGGCTGCAGTTCTCAATCAAGGAGACAGGAAGGTAGCACCGGGATGAAAACAGGTGGCAGACATTCGGCGAAAGCCCTGAGGCTGCAGTGTGGTTGTCTTGTCCAAAGAAAAATCAGGCTGACCTTACTAGAGGGTAGTAAGGCAGAGGGAAAGCTGAAACACTAAGGTGGCCGAGCTGTTGAGGCCTTGTAAGCCATGGTCAAACCTCTGGTCTTCACTGAGAAGGGAAAACAGAGGCTTTAGAAAAAGGACATGATATCTTGAAGAATCATTTCACCTGCTCTTTTGAAGATAAACTGACAGAAGGCATGCATGGGAGGAAGCAGAATGGCCAGAGACTTCTGGCCATCCAGCTTATATGAGAGTGGCTGGGGTCAATGGTGGCCAAAAAGTAGGAGGGATTTGGGGCCTGTTTTGAAATAGGAGCCCCCAGAAATGAGTGTGAAGAAAAGGAGGGTTACAGGCTTCATACTCTGCCCACAGGATAGTGACACTGTTTCAAAAGCTTGAAAGTTCAAGAAGACTTGAGGACAGAAAACCACCAGGTGAGAATTCTCAAGAAAACAAGGGAACTGCCTAGAGACTACACTGGCTTGTCTACAGGCCTGTCACATATCTGCCACAACAGCCCAGCAGGGAAAGAATGCTGGTGTATCAAGGGCAGAGTCACACACCAGAACACAGGACACAGAAACAGCCAGGGCAGAGGTGACCCTTTGTACTTCCAACAACTGAGTGCTGCCTGTTGTGGATTTAAAGTGCTTTTGAAAAGCTGTAATGACAGGAAGCACTTGCCAATCTGCTCTACCTGCTGTAACAGGAGGACATGTTTGGTCCCCACAGTCACTTAGACAGGCTAGGCAGGGAGGCTGTTCTTCATATTACATATGTGCTGAAGAATGGCAGATGGTCCAAGGAAGCACATGTCAGCAGATTTGACCAGAAACCACATCTGATGAGAATGCTGAAGGTGGAGAGGCAGATAAGCAGCATCGTGAGCAAGTGTTTACAGAGGACTGCATTCAGGGAGGCCCTCTTAGAGATGGCCTGGTGTATCTACAGGATCATTAAGTGATGATTCCCAGAGGAAAACAAAGCTGGGTAATGACACTTGCAGCTGTACCTTACCATGTAACTTATGGAAATACCAGGAATCCATATAAAGGGACTGTTTGCCAGCTACTGTTCTGTCAGAACTGTTGACAAGAGAATGTTTATAACTCAAATGTCTGTCAACAAAGCTCACACTCTACATGTTTTAGTAAGTCAGTCTTTAAGAAACAATAGATATATGGGTAGACACATTTGTGTATATACTTACACAGAAGCAGAAGTGGTAAGACATGCCCAAGCTGGATAGTCTTATTTTCTGGGTGTGAAGATTGAATGTTTTACTGTGGTCATTTCTACTTTTGTACTTGGGTATACATCAATTTTGTAATTTTAAAAACTAAAATTAAGGCAGAGGCAGGTGGATTACTGAGTTCAAGGCCAGCCTTGTCTATAAAGTGAGTTCTAGGACAGACAGGGCTACACAGAGAAACTCTGTCACAAAAAACCAAAAAACAAGCCCATAATTCAAAACTGCTACATTAAAATAGTGAACAGTAGAGTAGCCCTTCTTCCCAGGTGATTTGTGAGGCTTTCCCAGGCTCTCTGGTATCACTAGTACAAGGAGATTTGTGATTCCCTTCCCAGAGAGGCAAGAGGAGGAGGCCAGGGTGGGCATATACTTTTCACTCTATAGCTTTGGTAGCCCTGGGGTGACCTACTATCCCAGCAAAACCGAGCTTGTAGCCAGAGAGCTATGTGCCACATGTGCATGTCACTGAAATGTTCTAGTGAGTTACTGGCTAAATTAAGACTTGAGTCAGTGATCTCATCTTCATTATTTTTTCACCTTCAAACAAGTATCTTTGGGCCTGTGTCCTACAGGTTTCCTCCCTCTTTTCCTTTCGCTGCCATCATGAATGAAAACAGGGCTCCTTAAAGGAGTCACACTACTGTCACTTCTCTTTCTAGGAGAGAATTTAGTAACATCCACACAATTCTCTAGAAATTTAAGTACAAAGCACTAGGTGGGTTGGATTGCATGGGAATGTTAGTTGGTCATGAGAGCTTTGTCTCATCTTACGGGCCCCTTACACACCTAGAGCATGCAGGCCTATAAAGGAGGTGTCTTTGGGGGAATAGCAGAGTGTAGACTTTACTGTTACCACATGGTCTTTCCATTAGCTCGGGTGACTCTGCTGCAGCTGTACCTCATCCTCTCTGTGTCCAAGGGTGGTGAAGCTCCTTCATGAAATGGCCTTTAAGGGCTGTTTCATGTCTACTCTCTACAGGACCCTAACTGTGAAGGACCTTGGGTGGGCTCTTTCAGTCTCCTGAGCACAGCTTTGGCGAGTGGAATCATAGATCATCACCTCAGGCAGGGAAAGAGTAGCACCAAACTCTTGAACTCTCTGCCACAATACTGGAGGTGAGTCCAAAGTCCCAGCCTCAACACTCTCCTTCAGCCTAGTAGGTCTGTTGATTTCCACGTCAACTTCCTTTCTCTTTATGTTTGTGTCTTTCTTCTTCGTAAGATTGCTTCCCTGCTGGACCAGTCCGCGCCCCCCAGTTTGTCCTCCACAAGCCCACTTTGCTTTTGTCTCCCCTCCATGCTCTTGGTGATTGAGACTGAAAGCAGCCCTTGATGGCTGGTCCCCAACCTTAACCTGAAAACAGCACTATCTTTGCCACACACATTATCAGGGAGATGACTGATAGAGCCAGAGTGCCCCTTGCCAACTCATTCCAAAGGCAGGTGTAATTGGTGTGCACCATCTGATATCTCACCTCATAGCCCCCTTCTGCATGAGACCACCTGGCTTCCTAGGATGGGTATGCTGTTTCTGCAGGAATTCTTATACAACAGTTGAGCACAGAATGAAAGGTGCACGTGGAACCCGACCCTGAGATTACAGAGATGAGGCTGAGATGGGTGGGAACTAAGCAGGTTGCTTCCGTATGGCAGGCTCTAATTCCCTTGTCTGTTTGTGTCTTTGTACTGTCCTTCGTGGAGACTCTGCTGACATTTTTCCTGGTCCCTTCTCTTTGGTAGGGGTAGATCCTTGCTACTTTGGTCATTCTGAATGTTTGCTTCTCAGTCACTATTGTCAGTGTGCTCAAGTGGCTGCCTGCAGTGCCACCTTCAGCTGCTGTAGCTTCTTCAAGTCTTCTGTCTTTGTCCACCTTGTTGTCTCCTCAACACTGCTGCAGCAGTGGAGAGGGTGGATTGATAAAGGTCTCATTATGTAGCCCAGGCTGGCCTCAAACTATCCTGTCTCTTAAATGCTGGCTTTATAGATGTGCAAAGTACCTATAATGCTACCACTGCATTTTAATGACAGGTTTGCAAGCTAAGTCGTAGGGAGCTCTAGGGGAAGTGCCATTGAGCCACATGATGAAGATGGAGGAAATCCCTGAATGAGAAATAGGACATACACAGATCACTAGCCACAGAACACATTTCAAATAGTTACATTTGGCACACAAATAAAGTTTCCCTTATATTAAAGCCTGAAAGAGATGTCATTTCTAAGGCCTTCTGTGCACCTGACATGGTTCTGAGCTCTTGTGTCTATTACCAACCCTACTCCTCTCTAAAACTCCCAAAGGTCCTGTTATCCCCATTTCTGGATGACGACCTTGAAACATGGAGCAGTGATAGCTAGTGAGGATCAACTCCAGGTCTAGAGCCCAAGGCCCTAGGATTCTGTGAACCTATAGGTCAAGTGCTGAGTCTGCCCTCCCTCAGGTGAAAGTGGAGAGCCGGTGGACTATGGGGAGCCAGTGAGGCTTGCCTGGAGCTTCAAGATGCTCCTGGTTATTTAAGAGCCTGTCAGTATAACTGGCCACATCAAAAATCGGAACATCATGGTGTCTCTACAAACAAGCAGTTTGTTTCTTCAGTCTTACAGGCCTTAACCGAGAACCCAAGAAGTCCCCCTAAAAATAATGGCCATCACCATTTTTATTGAAGAGCTGCCAAGAATAGTCCCCTCAAAGTCTAGGAAACACATCGAACCAACATCAAGGCAGTTTTTTACTCTGGTGGGAAGTTTACAGAGGTTGGTGGCAAGGGACATGGTGGCTGTTTATCCATGGTGTCCTCGTCACACTTGGAAAGCCCACAGGCCTCAACACAAAGCATGAGGAGTCTGAAGAGGCTGTAAGAACTAGTAGGACTGTGATGGGCCAGTAGGCAGCTCTTTGGCTTTTCTCTTAAAGGAGGAAGATTGGGGCGGGTGAGTGGGGGGGAGGGTTAATTATAGTAACAAAAGTGAACCATCCCAGGGTCACTAGAGGCAAGTCCAGGCAGGGTAAGGACTGCTGGATTTTTGGCAGGAAGCGCTCAAGTCATATTGATTGGCATATTTTGTTCAGTTTAAAAATCTCAAATTACGCCGGGCGTGGTGGCACATGCCTTTATCCCAGCACTTGGGAGGCAGAGGCAGGTGGATCGCTGTGAGTTCAAGGCCAGCCTTGTCTACAAAGCGAGTCTAGGACAGCCAAGGCTACACAGAGAAACCCTGTCTCAAACCACCACCCCCCCCCGAAAAAAATTTTAAAAATTAGCATATATGTATGCTGACCATGTTTGTTCTCTCCATTAGTGATCATTAAATACAGACAGGGCAAAAATATAGGGAGGAAAAGGTCATTCCCAGCCATTTTGAATTGTGTTTTCAGTACAACTTGGCTTTTTAATAGAACTACCAGAATCTTTAATGTGTTTGTGCCAGGCATGATGGTGCATGTCTGTAATCCCAGTACTCAAGAAGCTGAAACAGGAGAATCACAATTTGAGACCAATAATAATAAATAAGACCGTGTGTGTGTGTGTGTGTGTGTGTGTGAAATCATCCGTAGTGGAGCTCACTTGCAGGTGATGATACATCTGCCATCTTGTAATTTGGTTTGCAACAGTGACTCAATTTTAACTGCTAGACTAAAAACTTCAAAAAATAACATTTCAGCTATGTTCATATTTTTATATCAAGGAAGCATACTTGGTTAATTAGAAACTTAAAAGCATGAAAGTTCACATGTGTATAGTTCTGGAGCTAAGTGGAATAGTGTTCAAGAAGTGACAGGAAGCTTCTTGCTGTGATTGGTCCTGGGTACTGTCTTGTAATAGCCCAGCCCCAGCCCTGTCTGCTGAGAACGTAGCAGTTAGGCAGGAAAACTGTACAGACCATCAGGGACTGTGGACAGTGACCCCAGCCGATGAGCTGAAATTGAACCACCTCCTCCTGCAGTGAGGGGAGCTCAGTCTCTGCTCCTAACATAGGTCCTTCTCACCCTGCCCATCAACCTGGCTAATATTAGCACCTTTTCAGACTGGAGAGAGAGCTCAGAGGTTCAGAACACTGTTCTTCCAGAGGTCCTGAGTTCCATTCCCAGCAATCACATGCTGGCTTACAACCTCTTCTGGCATGCAGGTGTGCATGCAGAGAGAGTACTAATATACATAAAACAAAGTCTTAAAAGAAAAATTCTTCCTATCAACCAGAGAGCACGCATGGGACAGACCCAGGCCCTCTGTACATATGCAATAGTTGTTCTTCTGGGTCTTCATGCGGGACTTCTCAAGCGGGAGCAGAGGCTGTCTCTGACTACATTGCCTGCCTTTGGATGCCTTTCCCCAAGCTGAGCTGCCTTATCTAGCCTCAGTAGGAGAAGATGCACCTAGTCTTACTGCAACTTAATATGCCAAGGCTGGTTGATATCCTTAGGAGGCCTCCCCTTTTCTCTTCTGAGAAGGAGAGAACGGGTTGTTGGATGGGGTGCTGGGAGGAGAGGAAGGCAGGGAAGCTGCAATTGGAATATAAAGTAAGTTAATAATAATAAAAAAAAAGTTTCTCAGTCCCCACCCATCTGGGGGGAAAGCAGGCTGTGGGCTGGGAGAGGCAGAGGGACACCTTTGTTCCTGTGGCCCCGAGGTGTCAAACATGAGCATAACACATTGGGATGCCACATCACAAGGTGCTGATGACCTTCAGGAGTGAGGTAAGCAGGTCCATAGCTACCATGGGCCTTGCAGAGGGAAGGTAGTGAAACCTGCTGCGACTAGAAGGCTGGTTCGGGTGGCAAAGCCAGCTCCTGTGACACACCTTTGTGTGTGTTTGTGTCTCCTGCCCACCAGGAGCTGTGGGACTTTAGAGATGAGGCAGGTCTTGGCTCTCAGAGAAGCACCTTGAGACTGGTTCTGTCAGACAAAAGAACTTACAGTGGGTTTTGTAAGCTTTCTACTAAAATATCATGAGTGTGTCTATTTTCCTGTTCTTGCCTATGAAAATTCCTTTGGAACAATTTTCAAGTCACCAGGAACCATGAAGATTCTTCCTCACGAGTTCTCAGTCAGGGCCAGAGCCCAGCCAGTGAAGCATGCTTTAGATGTGCTGTTTTTATCTGCTTTGTTCTAGGAGCCTCTGAGGCTGCTCACGGAAAAATGAAAGGTGGCGCGGTTAACCCTCCTCATGTCCACTCAGGCCAGCATAATTGTTTTTGTGGCAACCTCATGGTACCCAATGGAGGCCTACCAGCACCAGCCCCTGCAGCTGGGCTGAACTGTGTCCAGATCCCTGTTCTGCAGGTAGGAACCAGCCATGTGGATGTTGAGGTCTGCAGGGGCAGGATGGTGGCGGGGTGGCCACTGCCCATTCAGTAAACTGCCCCTAGTCATGTCCTGTCCCAGCCATCTTAATAACCCCAGCCTCTCTCTTCTTCCCAGCCTGTCTCACTGCATCTGTGCAAGCCCTTGCCTTTGTTAGGACTGACGTATCAGGTTTGTGACACTGTGTTACCCTGTGTCTAGTCCCCTCAACCTGGTCCATCTTCCCCACCTCCCTTGGAGGTGCACATGGCACATGCCTCTGGCCTGCCAAGGCCTGCCTGGGACCTTCTTGTGCAGGTTGGAGGCATTTGAGACTGCCCAAATGGCTGTATAGAAGCCTCACAGCTGCTGGTGTCCACACTGCCCCACCTCACCTCTACCCAGACCCTCCTATAAGCTCTCCTTAGACTGCTCTGGCCATGCTTTAGGGCACCACTCCCTGCACAGTAGCTAATGCAGGCTTCCATGTGAAAGTGGTGGAGCCTCTTTGATTTTTCTGCTTCCTTTCTTACTGATCACTAAAAATAAGGCTCAGCCACCTCTTTGGGGCTCAGTGGGCCTGCGTCTGACAGCCCATCTATGGGTGCTTACTGCCAAGTCACTCAGCAGCCCCATACATACCTACACTCCCAGGCTTACCTCTGAGGAAGTGGAATGGGGAAGGAAGGGGTTTGGAACTTGAGGAATCTGCCTGTATTCTGGCCTGGTCACACTCACTTACATGTTGCAGACCACTTGAAGCTATAGATGAAACTTTAGCAGGCCAGTACAAACCTAGATTTCAGAGACTGAGAGGGTGGAGCTATTCCTGTTACTTCAGAGAACTTAGAAACAGGCAAGATGCACCTGGGAGAGGCCTGTGAAGGGAATAGTGGGAGGGCAATAGAAGCCGGGCATCGTGGCGCACGCCTGTAATCCCAGCACTCGGGAGGCAGAGGCAGGCCGATCTCTGTGAGTTCTCTGTGGTCTAAAAAGCGAGTCCAGGACAGCCAAGGCTAACACAGAGAGACCCTGTCTTTAAAAAAAGAAAAAAGAAAAAGAAAGAAGAAAAGAAAGAAAGAAGAAGGCGGCTGTGAAGGCTTGCAGGGCTCAGATAAATGGGGGACAGGTGGCAAAGGGTGACCTGGGAAGCAGGCAATAAAGGGGTTCTAAAGCAAAAAAGACACGAGTGAGAGTTTGGTGGGCAGGGATTTGGACTTGTGTGTAGAAATGAGCTGAAAAATCATGGTCCTCCCTCCTGATTTGACTGGTACATTAGCTTGGAACTGTGGGAGATAAAGGACTTCCTAGAGGCAGTAAAAGGAGTGGGAGACCTGTCCCAAAGGAAGACAGTCACAGTGTGTAAGTCAGCTTGCAGAGATTTCTGCAGGGCTAAGGGTGTAGGGTGAAGAGACTATAGGGAAAGCTGCCACCATAGGCAGAAAAGGAGTCCTGGAAAGCATGCACCCAGATAGTATTCTTTCCCGGGTCCCTTGACAGCTAGTGTTATCTTGGGCAAGTGGCTTTAGCTCCCAGCTTCAGTTTTGTTGTCACTCAGTGGAAAAGGTAGCACTCAGAAGGTCTTTGGGGCAGTGGAAAGATGGGATGCAATAGTACAAGGTGTTCGGTTTGGGGGTGGTAGGCAGCTGTAACTGAATGCACATGAGAAGGCAAAACCAGTCTTTCCTGATTGGCTTATAGGAACCTGGCAGCCTCTTCATCTAAGGATGCTGTCTGCTCTCAGGTCTCTGCCTGGCCCATGGGTACGCCAGGAACAGAGAGGCCTCCCCATTAGCTTGAGAAGGTATTGTGTGACATCCATGTGGAATCTAGGACACCATAGCAGGAAAGATACTGTTGGAACTACGGACAGCTTTTGAGTGTCGAAATAATAAACACAGGCAGTAGCAGATTCCAGACTGAACTGAACCTTGGGCTGGGCTCCAAGTGAGAGAGAGATAGCGGACCAGTGCTCTTGCTTCCTGGTTACCAGTTTGTGATAGTTCTTGGTGTTGCCTCCCCAGGATGAACCCTCAGGTGAAGGAGGCTTGCCACTGGCCCTCAGCCCCCAGCGCTCTGCCTTCCACCCCTACTTCACCGTGGATCTGCCCGTCTACGTCCTCCAGGTCTGGATGCCTACATGTCTTGCTCTTCTCAGTAGAGCTCATCCCAGGTTTCCCATGTCAGGTGATGATGGCCTGGGTTAGCAGCTGCCACAAACCTGCCTGGAGGCTCATTGGGTTGGTGGCCATGCCAGCCACCTTGCACTTTTTTGAAAAGGCTGTCAGGGCCACACCTTCAAATAAGGCTTGCTCAATACGGCAGGGCCAGATGAAATCTAGGGTGCCTGTGACCACTGCACTCTCCAGTTCTAATTTCTGTACAAATGAACTGCACCCAGAGATGAGTAGCTATGTGGGTTAGTGGTCAAGCTGGGAATAGTTAACCACCATTGCAGGTCTAGGTCGGAATGAACATCACTTTTCAGATTGCCAGTCTACCTCAGAAATGTCTATTCTGCTGTGCTAAGCCCTCAGAAGCTTCCTAAAGAAAAGGGGGTGGGGGGTGGAGCATGGTGGGGAGGGGTGAAAGAACAAGAAGGTAGTGAGGGAGGGAAGGTGAGATATGAACTGAGCTCAGTTCTTTACAGAAAAGTACATGGGTACTTGAATATGTGTAGATCCATCAGTGGGCCTAGAAAAAAACATCTGGGAGATTGTAATGGTTTTTAGTTCTCTAGGTTGTTTTTGGTTTTGTTTTGTTTTGTTTTTTAAATGGGATCCCACTATGTAGCCCTGGCTGGGCTGACCTAGAACTCACAGAGATCTCCCTGTCTCTGCCTTCCTCATTCTGGGGTCAGAAGTGTGTGCCACCATATCTGCACCTTGTTCTTTGAAGGGATGTAAGGTGTGGGCAGGGCTTCTGCTGTGCCCTCCCCTTCTCTTCCTGCCCGACCCTGTCCTCACTTTCCCACTTGGTTTTGCAGGAAGTGCTTCCAGCACCTGGAGGTTCTGCTGGACTGGAGACTGCACAGCTACCAGGAAGCACTATCAACCTGCGGGACCTTCAGTGACAGCAGCCGGAGCAAACAAGGACCGCGGTCCAGGCTGATTTTCAAGACCTCAGATGACAGTGAGGAGGACAGGGAGACCTCACTTGACTTCTGCTCAGCAGTTCAACCTGATCCCTTTGAGACTTTGGGGTACACAAATTGAAAGTGTTTTCATTCTGTTGTAGCAAGAGCCAGTTTGGGCTGTACCTTATGAAACTGCCTCCACAGGTTGCCCTTGGTGAGGTAGGCACTGTGTTCATGCGTGTGCGTTCCAGCTCTTCCCAGTCCCCTTGGGCCTGAGCTGGGTAGCACTTGCTACAGAAAGAGCAAGGAAGTAGGTAGAGCATGGCTCCCTGCTCAGGTGCATCTCTGTACTAAGTCTGGACAGGGCCAGTAGTGTGTTAGCATTTTGCCTGACACATCTAGAAATTCGGTTCTTTTCTGAGAGCTTATATGACAGACTGCTTCTCACCTACTGGGATGGTGTGGTGGGTGTGTTGATTATACTGTGCTGTGTGCCATGGTGAAGCCAAATTCAGGCTGAGCTCTAGCAGGGCAGACAGGCAGCTAGTCTGAAAGGTGATTGGCTGGCCTGCTGCCCACCAGTGGTCACTCGAGGACACCCTCTTCCTATACTGACAGTGTGGCTCATAACTTGGGAATGAAGAGTTCAGACTTTTAAAGTCATCTTTCTAAATTCTGGTTTTCAGATTCATGGTAAAAGGTAACTTGTCAGCGGTCTCTACAGTCAGCTTCTGTATGGGTAGGGCTGGAACAATAATAGGCTTGTTTTATGGTTGAGGTTGAAGATACTATGTGGCCTTGTGTGTTTTCACTGACTGATTTGGTCTTCTCAGAGGAGACAGTTGGTTGGCTTGCACATATTTATTTGTTAGTTAAGACTGGATACAGGGTCACTCAGAATTATATTTTTCTTGGGCCTTTTGGAGTGTGTGCTTATTCGGATACTGTTTGGTTCTGTCCCATCTGAGTTGTTTGGTGTCTTGGATTTGGGGAGGGCCCTGAGATGGGCATGAGTCCTATCTAGATGGCTCTGTGGTGCCATCTACCTGGGTGCTGCTCCCTACAAGGGGGTTATAAATCCTACTTGAGAAGGCTCCTTTCCACAGGTCTCTTGCATCACAACCCAAAGTTTAGGGGGTAAACTTGCCCACCTGTCATCAGGGCCCTCCCTACTCCATGGGAAGCCTGTCAACATGGGTACCACTGTCAACTGCCTCAAGAGCCCACCCCTACAGAGAAGCTTCTTTCTCCTACAGCCTCCAGTATCTGTGTGCAAGTGGTGGGATGGGTTGTCGTGTTCTGAGCACTGGAGCTTCCTGCTGACATGGGCCCAATTCTTAGTGCAACTGAATAAAAGTGTTTGTATGTGCCAAAGGTTTTGCTCTGGTTTCATTTAAGGTACTGTGCATGGTGCTAGGATTCTTCCCCCTTCTTCCCAGCTGGCCACTGGTTCTTTGTCTCTGAGGACCAGTGACACCCTGCACTCCTCGAGGACAGGTTTTGGATTTCTCTCCAACCAACTGTTTCTGAAGAGAATCAGCATAGTGTTGTCTCTCAAACACATGCTTTGGGTGAAATGACAGAAGAGGGCTTTCGAGAGGCTTCCTTCAACAGACCATCCAGACTCCCAAGAGACATGCTTTTATTTCCTGTGAGTAAGGAGCTGACAGGAAAGCATGAGATAGAGTTAGGGACCCCTCAAGCTCACAGTCCCTGCCTGCACTTACTGCTGACCTCTTTCTGAGCCCTCTGCCAGCTCTGCTGCTACGTGAAGAAGAAGAGTGTCTCCTCCTTGTCCTTGTCCATCATCGTGTGTTCAGACTGCTCCTTTGTTTTGATGACTGGTGGTTGGGAGCGGCATGTCAATTTCCTGCCTCTCTGCAGGAGAAATAAACATGGTGAGCCTAAGCTGGCTGTGTAGATGATATACTGCTATGCCCCCTGCCGTAAGGTGAAGGAAGAAGCCAGCAAACTCTGGTCATACAGACTCAAGGGTGGTACTGACTAAAGGGACCTGGAGCGTAGACCAGACCAGCTGTTACCATGCCAGGTTCATGGAGCATGCCTTTTGAGGGGCAAGAACTAAAACATTTCCTGTTTCATGGCTTCTGCAGGAGACCCTGCAGTGTGACAGAGCACAGGTCAGCCTCGAAAAGTCAGTAGTCTCTCTTAAAAGGCCCAATTCCATAGCCTTCAGCCCTCTCTTGCACTGAGTTTAGCTGTCTGTGCTGTGTCTAACAACAGCCTTTGACTGGTGGTTCTAGCCAGTACCTAGTCCCTTCATGTTTTTGTCACATACACTGTACTGAACTACATCATGTGATGGGAAACTTGCTGCCAGTCCCCCAAAACTTAGTTGGCTATTTCCTTTATTCTTGGATTTGCTTGGGGAGGTTCTCTGAAAAGGCTCCTCAGCCCTGCCATCCCTCTTATGGCAACATGTGTTCTCTCTCTTCCCTCTGCTCCCAGCTCCTTCTTTTAATGAAGCCCCTCCCCTCCCCACAAAGGCCCTGTCATGTTTAGATCTCTGGGTGTCATACTGTTTCTGTCTAGTGCCCTCCCTGCCATCTGAGACTTGATCATGGCTGCCTTTCTCTTAACGCACTGCAGTTTCTGGAGGGAATTACATGTCAGCTTTCTTTCTGGACTAAGCACTGAGATGTTTGGTAGTATTATTATTAGCAGTGTTCATCCTTCTCAAGCAATGGCATCTTTCATAGATGCCTACCAGCTCCTGTTTTTCAGAGGCCATGCTTGGCCCAGGTCTGCTTTCACATACAGGAGGCACAAAGTTGCCACTGTCCATTTTCTGTGGCACAGGGCTTGAGATCCAGAAGACACAGGCCTAGCAACAGGTGGTTTGCTTGGCCCAAGGTCTATCTGGAGGTAGACAGAGCAACAGGACCCTGAGAGAGACTGGGTGCTGGTGTAAGTTCTGGGAGCTGAGCATTTGCCCCTGGCAGGGGTGTTATGAACAGCACATCTGGGAGACTGGTCCTGGTGAGGAGGACAGGCCCAGGGCAGGAGCACTAGAAGTGCCTGGCTTTGGCTCCAGTTTGGCACTGCAAGCAGCTGTCTGTTTCTTCAGCAGAGTGATTTGCCTACAGAGAGGCCGTGGAGCTCAGGCTGGAAAGCTTAGGAGGTACACCCTTGAGTGGTGCCACACAACCCCTCACCTTCTTTTTTACTTCAGCCTGGGCCCTGGCTAGAGCGCGCTGCAGACGCTCCTCCTGCAGCTGCTTCTGCATCAGGACCTTCTCTTCACGAAGCCTGGAGACAAGAGGTGGGTTACGAGGATCAGGGCTTGGGAGGGATCTCTGCTTTTCCCACCCAGGTTCCAGGTCACATCCTCTCATGTCCTCCCACGTGTAAAAAAAAAATACTCCCTCTGCCCTTCCTGTTAGTTCTGGACAAGTGAGCCAAGGCTTGGGAAGGAGGCAGGCAGGTCTATGTAGATGCCATGCTGGCTGTGAGAGTGACCTAAGATTCAGACCATACTCACAAGAAAGCATGTTTCCCTGCACCCACATCTATGTCTTTAGTTCCTGTGCCCACAGGCCTACACCCTGGCACCCTGCTAGAACATTAGTCTTAGAGCAGGTCCTGGGGCTCCAGAGGAGACGGCCCCAACCTTGGGAGACACAGACAGACTTGGCAGATGGTTGTGTTCCAGGGCCCCACACACAAGTGGATGACCAGGCAGAGTGTTCCTGGCTTCTGCTTGGCCTCAGCCTCATGTCACAGAGTCCTGAACCTGTCTCTCTGGTCAAGAGCATCACTAAGGTGGACACTGACTGGCGCTTCCTGCACCCAAGCCAAGGCTGCAGCCACAGAGGGTTGGGCACAGTGGCTGACCTTATGCGCCTCTCCCTCTCCTTGGCCTTCTCAGCCTGCTCGATCTTGACCTGGGGCACTCGCTCCAGGTTCTCCAGCAGCTCCTCTAGCTGGTGCTCCACCACAGTCAGCATCTGCACTGTGCCCAGGTTGGTCTCCTGCTGAGTGCCCACACAGTTCCGGTACACGTCCAGCACCTTGTGGTTCAGGCTCTCCAGCACCTTGTCCTGGGGACAGTCAGTGGTGTGGCATGGCTGCAGGTCCCTGTTCACCCTCACATGATAGCCTACCCAAACCAGCCATCATGGCTTGCCATGGATGGAACAGCCGCAGTGTGGGTTCAGAGAGTGGGGTGGAGCAATGGTACCTGCTTTTCTTAGCCAGAGTAGCCCTGGTGCTCCTGTGGTCAGGTCTCTCTCGGACTCATCTCATAGCCCAGCCCTTTCCCCAGCTACCTTAGCAAACCCACTGAGGCCCAGGCTCCCATTCCAGAGAGCCATGCACTGGCCCCAGCCCCTCACATTCTGTGAGACTCAAAGTCTAGGACCTCATCCCTGTCTGAGCCTGCTCTGACATTCAAAGAGCAGGTGACAACTGCTGTGTGGGTGCTGAGTAGATGTCGATGAGAAGCAACAGGCAAAAAGGCCACAGCCAATGCCCAATAGCTCTTAGCCTGGCAGGAGCCAGGCTCCTGGTCTATAACTGTCACACAAGGCACTGGGCAGTACTGAAAAGAACCAAAACCTGAGTGAGTAAATGATATTAGTGTGTGTGTGTGTGTGTGTGTGTGTGTGTGTGTGTGTGTGTGTGTGTGTGTGTGTGTGTGTGTGTGTGTGTGTAGGGTGCATCTTCCCACCTACTTGCAGCAAGGAATTGCTGCCTACCCCACCGCCTCTGGGTGGAAGGTTAGGCATATGTGCATGCTGCTCATAGCCAGGACCTGGTCCCTGTCACCAAGAGTCCGAGAGGCAATGTAGACAGCTGAGAGGGAATGAACAGACCCCCCCCCCAAAGGCATATGTCACCCCAAGCACCTGGATAGAGCCTAGGAAGTGGTGCAGGACCTGGCCTCTGCCCTGAGATACCCCATCCCTACCTGCTCGTCACCCATATACTCCCCAAAGTGGAAGACACGGGCTTTGAGCTGCAGCTCTGCTGCTGACTCCTCCTCCTTGGAGATTGATATCATCATGGTGCCGATCCACTGCTTCAGCAGGTTGACCTCCTTGTCCCTGTAGGGCCAGACAGTTCCCTCAGCACCCAGGGTTCCCACTAGGCAGAGCCCTGTCCTGTCCTGAGGTCACAGGCTCTGCTCACCAGGGGTGAAACTCCAGGGCAGTGTAGAAAGAGGAGATACCCACCTTTGCTCCAGTTATCAGTGGGAAAGCCACTAGTCTCTTGCCTTAACTAGTAGAATTACCTTGTGGGATCTTGTGATGTTTACCAAATTAAATTTTCTTTCTATTCCAAAATTGTGACCCATGCTGCCTTTACACAGTTGAGATTCCACTTGAGGTCTTTGTATCTACAGTGATGAGACACCCTTTTCTAGACTCTTCTCTCCTGGGCTGACTGTGTCTGGCTTGGCATTAGGGCCATGCTGGTCTTACTGTGAGGCTTAGAGTGTTCCCGCCTCTTCTGTCTTTTAGAAACAGCTGAGGAATGCCATCATTTCTCCCTTAAATGTGTGAATGTATGCTGTGTCTGTGTTTTGAGACAGGGTCTCTCACTGCCTGGGGCTTGCCAATGAGCTAGGTTTGCCAGCCAGTGAATCCTAGGGATCCCCTGTCCCTTCCCAAAACCATAGTTATAAATGCATACCACTGTGCCTGGCTCACATGTGTGTGTATAAACATATGATCTATGTATATGTTTATATGATTTCTAGAACTATAGATAACATGTGTGTGTAACATATATAGTTCTGAGAATCAAACACAGGTCTTCCTCCTTGCAAAGCAAGTACTTTACTGACTGAGCCATCCTCTTTTAACCTTTTAATTTTCTGTAGAATTCATCTGTTATCCCAGCTGGATATAAGGCTCTTTTGCTAACTTAAGTATCCATTCAATTTCTTTGCTTTCTCTTTCTCACAAGCTGTTTTCTGTTTTGAGGGGTATTATTCTTGTTGTTTTTCTGAGAAAGGGTGGTGGGTATTCCTGAGTATTGCTCCTGCCTATCACCTTTGTGGTTCTGGGAACATGGGTGGCACTGTTGAGGTAAAGCAGATCTCTGGGACTCTTAGAGGCTCCTGGCCTTTCTGCAGAGCATCTTGTGCCTCCAGCCCTTGCCAGGGTTCCAGAAAACAATTTTGCCTAGCATCTGGAAGTTCCACTTCCTTCTGGAGGCAGCCATACTTCTGAGTTATGAGGAGCATGGCAGACTGTCTGGATGATGAAGTCTCAGCTGTGTCAGGGCCTGGATGCCCTGGCTGTTTCTGTTGTCTGAGGTGTCTTTCCCAGACCTCTAGGTGGCTCTTTCCCATTCCCCAGCACAGTCCTGGGCCACACACTGCTTTCTCATGGAAGCCTTGCCTGCCTCTCTCACCTGCTGCCATCTGCCCCTCACATCACTCACCTTGCCTACTTCCTAGCATGTACACTTCCTACCAGTCAGTGTATGAGTCTGTCTGCTGTCCGCTGCCATCCAGCATAAGTTTCCGTGGGCAGGCCTTGGGCTGACCGAGAAAAGTTGCTCGGAGTTTAAGGACTTAGTGGATGAGCCCTTCATATCCCCTACCCCCAGTACCCCCTCTCAGTCTTCCCTACTCAGCTCCCTTGGGCTCTGGAATGAGCCAGCAGAGATGACAGAAATGAGATAGCTGGCAGCCATGCCCTATAGCAAGGATTGTGGGTTTTAGTGTCCAGTGGACTCCAGGTGGGAGTGGACCCAGCTCCTGCCTCCACTGCTGCCTAGCTAGATCCCTGGTCCTTTGCTGTTTCTAGCCTGTTGGACAGCCTTGTGCCCTCCCACTCAGCTGCTGCTTGGTGCCCACCCAAATGCTACAGGTCCTCAACAAGGCAAGTCTTCTCTCCCTCACAGCCTGGGGGCTAGGGATGTTGTGTGAGCACTGTTAATACTTCCCCATGGCCAAAGTATCTTGAAGACCAGGATTCAGCCCCTTCCAAGCCATACAGGCCTCAGGGCCCAGGGATGTAGTGGCCTTCCACATGGTAGAACTGACTTCCCAGAGCCTGAATAGTGGCAGGAGGGCTGAATCGGAGGTCCTCAATGTTGCCTTCTGACTGCGCGTAGCCCTGGTTTCTACCCAAACCCTATACAAGGGAGGGGACAGCTGATAGTGCCATGGGGATAGGAGTGGCAATGGAGCAGCAGGAGGACTCACATGCGGATCTGGGTGTTTTTCAGAGTGATGTTCAAGTCTTCCAAGGTCTCCTCCATCTCCTGCGTGTTCTGAATCAGTGACAGGTTCTGTTCTTCTAGCTTCGTGAAGATGTCCAAGAGCTGCTGGGGCTCAGTGAAGTACAGTGCCAGCTCCTGTGAGGGGTAGGCAAAGGGTGCTGAACAGGATGGGGCCTGGTGGGGCAATGCAGGATGCTTGATAGAGGTAGGGAAGAGGGAAGAGAGCCCAGCCACAGACCTCCCCATCGCTGTCAGTGTCTTCTTGTGATGGTGCCGTGGAGCTTGACCTAAGGGCAGACAGTGGGATCAGAGCTCCTGGACCAGTCTAGGCCACAAGTGGCAAGGGGATCAATGACCAAAGACGTGGATGTAGCATGTTCCCCACCCCTCCCTTACTCCATATTGCCCAAATGTAGCACCCATCAGGGTTGCATAGCCAAAGGACACTCAAAATTCAGTGAGCAGTCTCCAGTTAGATTAAGACTGACTTCCCTTGATCCACTAGGTTACCCTGCCATGTGTCTGTCTGCCATTTCTCTCTCTAGGTGCAGGGCCTTTGGTACCTACCCACACTTCCCAGATACCTTTCTTACCATTCATTTTCTGAGTGACCCCTTGGAGGCCTCCTGGATTGGGTCTGGAGAACTGCCCAATTCACAGCCATTGAGCATCCCAGCCTACCCCAAGCAGCAACACACAGCGTAGGGCCTGTCTTGAGACAGCTCACAGGGGTGCAGAGAGGCTGCATGGCCTCAGCACTGTGTAGAGCCTACCTCCACGTGCTTCCCAACCCTTCCCAGTGACCCCCCCACCCACCCACCCACCCCAGCTGTTCTCTCCCCAGAAGGTGCAGCTGTGTTGGCTGGGGCACAGGTAAGGTCAGCTTCCTGTCAGATGCCCAGGAATTAGAGGTAGAAATGGAAAAACTCAGGTGTAAGTGCAAGTGCATGGAACTGTGGGGGCAGAGAAAGTTGCCGATGCCTCAGCACTGCACCTTCTGGGGCCCGTGTTACAGAGGAGGAATTAAAAGGTAGCTCAGCTCAGCCATCTGCTCAAGAGACTCCAGGAGACTGCTGGGACCCCCTGCCTTGAATTCATCCTCCAAAAGGATATGGCCTTCTCAGATGTGACCTTGTGCAGCTCGCAACCCATCCACTTGTGTTCAGCAGCCCTGGTCACTTAGCTCCCAGCTTCTTAAACTGTGGGTCCTAACCCCACAATGGGGTTGTGTAACTAAATGTGAGAAATATGAAAAACTGGGCAACAGTAAATAGTCTCCTAACATTCAATGACCAGAAATTAAAATTCAAACAACCCAGGTTGTCTCTGACAGCACTCACCCATGCAGACTTGGCTCTGAACACACACGTCATGTGCACTTTGTACTGTGCATGCTGTTACAGCATACACCACGTCAGGTGCACCAAGTTATGTCTTTGGGTTGGCCCTACACATACCTCTGACATATGGTAATGCAAAATGGTGTTCTCATCATTGACGACCCAAAACTCAAAAAACTGAAAAACCCTAAAGATGCTCTGCATCAGGCAGTATCAACCATCCAACCAAGATTTAATTACTTATGTAATCATAAACAAGAACTCCTGTTACATATGCACATTTAATGGTAAAAGTGTATGTGTACCAGAGAAGTTCTTTAAAATAAATTCCCTTATGATTTGTGATCAGTAGGTATCTGTTCTGTGTGTCTAGTTTATAGGTTGTGTACTCTGAGTACTATAAACGTATCAGGTGAAAGGTTGAAGGTAGAAGCACTATCCTTGCTGATAGGAAGAGGGACCAGGGTTCAAAGCTAGGCCAGTGTGATCTGAAACTATATCCTCAGCTTTCCCAACATAGAGGCTGAAGTAATCTTGGTGGGTAGCCTCTGTACCAGGCTCCCAGTCAATCAGCATATGTCTGTGTTACTGATGGTGGCTAGTCTGTCTCCAGAAGACTACCATGCACAAAAAAGGTGCTTATAGGGGATGGATACTGGAGTTTCCCACAGCCCCAAAAGCAAAAGCTGGGGAGTTAAGCAGCTGAGGGTACAGTGTGCACAGGGAAGGCATCAGGAAATGGGGGTGGGGGGATGCAGGTGGTCCTAGAGTAGGGAGAGACAGAAGATGTGACATGGGAAGGAATAGTGGAGATTAGGACTGGCACAGAGGAAGCCCATTTCTCATGCCCAGGTGCCCTCATACACACCAACATCCTGAAGCTTGCACCACAAAAGCTGCATATTTCAGAGCTGGCAGAGATTTCTTAAGGCTGTGAGATGCACTTGTCATAAGTGGAAAGATAGGTAACATGACATTATTAAAATTAATTCCTCTCAGCCAGGCGGTGGTGGCACACACCTTTAATCCCAGCACTCGGGGGGTGGGGTGGGGGGGGTAAGAGGCAGGTGGATCACTGTGAGTTTGAGGCCAGCCTGATCTACAAAGCAAGTCCAGGACAGCCAAGGCTAACACAAAGAGACCTTGTCTCAAAAAATTCCTCTCAAGAGGCAATATGTCAGGACCACCCGGGTATGTAAAGAGGACTGGCAGGAGGAGCCAGCCAGCCAGTAGAAAAGCCAGACCACCCAGTGCCAATGGGCAAATTTGTCATCGGGAAAATGTCACTAAAACACAGCACTTGGGCCTGCAGTGACCCTGTAGGGTTTTTCCCTAATATTCTGGGCTATGATATGCGGCCTTGTTGGCCTCCTTGTATAGCCCACAGACACATGTCTTTGGGTTAGGAACCACTCCTCCAGCCCCACCCACTCCCCTCTATTGTGCTATCACACTGGGGCTACTGACTACCTCAGTCACCTCAGGGCTAGAACCAGGCACCTGAGGCAGTTCTGTGGAGTGACACTCAGCAGGCTTCCCTCTCCTCACCCTCCCCCAGAGCCACATGAGATCCCTTGTCCCTCCTCTGTGTCCTTGTAGGCATAGTGTCTCCTTAGTGGCCTTTGTTTCCCCCGAGCCCCTGGAGGCCACTCACAGTTTGAACTCCAGCTCACTGTACAGGCTGGGCTGACTGCGCTGGCCAACCTTCGGGAGGCTCTGACTGCTAGATGGGGTCTGCCAGGACCGTGTGAGCTTTGAGGATTTCTTCAAGCTCTGAACTTCTGCAGGGGGCATGGGATCAGGAGGTTTGTGTGTGCCCTGGCATGAGGCGTGAGTCCCTCCAGGCTGGGGAAGCCATACCTTTCCACACCAAGGCTGTCTTGCTCTTACTGCTAGACCCTACAGGAAGCAAAAAGGACCCCATGTGACCATTGCTGGACCCAGACTTTACATAGCACTTCAGGCACTCAGCACAGGAGGAAGACAGGGAAGGAAATGCTTGAAAGGAAAGCCCTTGGTTTGACTAGAAAGTCCATGTTCTTATAGGAAGGTTCCAGCTGAGCTCTTGGTTCAAAGTGAGCCCTTCCATGTGTGGTGACAGCCATGAAAGAATGGGCCAGATGGGGCCCCATACATACAGGCTCTCTGCATCACTATTGGGGCCCACCCTTAGGGGACACTTTTCTCTTTGCCCCACCTTTGGCCCCTACTAAAGTGGCCGTGCTGCTGTCCTTGAATTCCACAAGCTCCTTGGCCTTTTTCAAAGCCAGACGCTTCTCCTCCTGCTTATCCAGCCACTCCTTGGGTGACAGCTTATATAGGAAGTCCTTGTAGATCTTGTAATGTTTCAAAGTGTCTTCAAATTTGGAGATCTCGCTAGGACCAGGGAGGGATGCAGGATATTAGGCAGTGTCCACTACCAAGCCCTAGCTGGACTAGGAAGGAGGCTTGCCCCACAAGGACCAGAACAGTGGAACTTCCAGAGTTGTGACCCTTCTGTGACTCGGCCTACTGCATTCAGCCTGAGCCACAATGCTCCGGTGTCCTGGGGTGTGGCCTCAGGAGAGTCACCAAGTGTGAGCTTCAGCATCACCCATAAGACAGGCAAGCCATAGCCTCTCACAAGGTTTGAGATTCTGAAAGGCCTTTGTGGTCCTAAATGTCTCTTGGCTCCAGTAAAGTGACAGGTAAAGGTGCCCCCCTGTACTCTACCTTTTGATGGTCATGATCTGGGTTGTGAGGTTCCGGATCTCAACGATCTTCTCCATCTTGATCTTGGTCTCTTTCTCAGCCCTGGGGGAAGGAGAACCAGGAGGACAGTCATGGATCATTAAAGACCAATCAGAAATAGAAGAAGCCATGGCCTTGGCCTTGGGCACAGGCCAGGTGGGGAGATGGAGGGTGAAGGGTATCCAAGGGTCATAACCATAGACTGAGATCAGGTCCTGGCTAGGGCTCATGGGTCCAGGTCCAGCTAAGATTGGACTGTAACTGACCCAGGCTATGGGTTTAAATAGGGCCTGACCCAGGCTGTGGGTTTGCATAGGACCTGACCCAGGCTATGGGTTTAAATAGGGCCTGACCCAGGCCATGGGTTTAAATAGGGCCTGACCCAGGCTATGGGTTTAAATAGGGCCTGACCCAGGCCATGGGTTTGCGTAGGGCCTGACCCAGGCTGTGGGTTTGCATAGGGCCTGAAGGCTCACAGTCTCATGGCCTGCACTGAGCTGCGGTCGTTCTCCCTGAGGAACTCATCAAACAAGTTCGCATCCTTCTCCAGAAACTTCTCGGCCCTCTCCAGCCTGTTCTCCTCCCGGGTTGCCAGCATTTCCAGTCGCTGGATTTCATTGCGCTTCATTGCCAGAGCGTACTGTGGGCCAGCAGAGTAGACATGAGGGCACCTGGCTAGAGCAGAGCCAAGCTGCAGACCCTCGCCTGGATGTAGCCATCCCCACCTGGAGGAGAAACATGGTGCGCTTCTGCTCCATGTAGTCATTCAGGGTTTCTGTCTCCACATTATTATCTGCAACAAGACCCAGGAGGAGAGGAGAGGAGAGAGAGTGGAGCCCAGGCTGGAAGTCAGCACCCAAGATTCTCCACAGAGGAGGCTGGGGTCCTGCTGCCCACCTGGGGTAGTATAGTGATGGTGGGAGGACTGAAAGAATAGAGAAAAAGCTTCCCACACACAGCCAACCCTCCACATCTGTGAGGTCTCTATCCTTGGTTACAGCTAACACATCAGAAATACATGGAGAAGAATCTGATTCGCCCTGTGAGTGAACAGAGTCCCCATGTCACTACAAACAATTGTTTACAAAGCTCATATATTGAGCTCGTTGTGTATAGATCTATGGATGACTTAGACAACACAGGGGAGCATAAACACAACTTTAGCATTGCTGTGGCTTCTGATACCAGGGTGGCTCTAGGAAGTTGTCCCATCGGATGCTGAGAGATGACTGCTAGGCTCTAAGATGACTGGTGTGTGCCTGACTTGGCCTCTCTCACTGTAGCATCCTCCCAACTTGGAAAAGGGCTCTGAACAACTGGCCAGGCCCTTGAGACACAGAAGATAAATGGGGTACTATGAGGGGTCACTATGCTCCCAGCCCAGGCTGAGTAGTAGCTAAGTCTGCAGTTATTTATTTTTTTTTCAGCCAAGTGAGGTGGATAGCTAAATGGCTTCCACCGTGAAGATCCCACTATTAGACCAAGGCCGTGCTCCCTGAATATTGCACGAGGAAGCTATATGTGATCCTGACTTTAGAGGACCCAGACTGTGTGGCTTTCTGCCTGGCCCCTGGGGTCCTCTTTCTGAGAGAAGGGCCTGCTGTGCCTGAAGCAGGTCTGCCCTGCAGTACAGAGACCTTTTCAGTCTCATTTTGGAGTCTTTTGCCCCTCAAGGACACTAGGTCCCCATGAAAGTCAAGGTCAACCGAACGTAGTGGCACGCCTGTAATCCCAGCACTCGGGAGGCAGAGGCAGGCAGATCACTGTGAGTTCGAGGCCAGCCTGGTCTACAAAGCGACTCCAGGACAGCCAAGGCTAACACAGAGAAACCCTGTCTCAAAAAACCAAAAAGAAAAGAAAAGGAAAAAAAAAGAAAGTCAAGGTCAGGACAGTGCAGAATTTTAGGGTTCTCTGCTTGTTTCCAGTTCCCCTACTTGTCTGTCTCTATCAACCTAAGTAACAGAGGGCAAAGGCTCCCCCACAAACCCCATCGAGCTCAGGGCTTGATGCCAAGGCAGAGGGTAAGGGTTCTGTTTCATAGTCACAGTTAGTGCCTCTGTGCTCCCCTGTGTACCGTGAATGAAAGCTCAGAACTTGGGGCTCCTTGCTGAGCACTATGCAAGCAGCTCACAGAGGTACTTTGTTCAGTATCTTAACACAGTCCCCACAACTCATGAGGTTGGCACAGTTAGAGGACTCCCAGTGCTGGCCATGACCTACCAAATGCTGCGGTGTGACCAAGACCCTGAAGGCAAGTTCCAGATACAGTCTCCTCATTATATTGAACTGCCCATTGACTGTGACTGGCTGATTGTTGAGTGGGTGGGTGCAGCCCAAGCCTCTATGAGGTAAGCTAGCCTCTACCCCTTTGCACTACACAGCCCCCAGATGATCAGCATGCCCTGGAACTGTGGCCCATTAAGACAGAACCCTTCAAGGTATGTGATGTCAGACACACAGAGAGAGGGCCTTTCTTAACCATCCCTCAGCCCTGCCCCTGCACAAGGCAGGAGTGCTGTACCTCCCGTCATGGCCAGCTTCCAGACAGTGTTGTTGCGGAAGGACTGCAGTTGCTGGGTCTCAGCAAGCAGCTCCTGTTCCTCCATCTCCTCTTCTAGCTGCAGCTCCCGGCGCAGGCTGGTGTGCTTGGCGGACACATTGGATGCATAGGTCATCTTCTGGTGCACCTTCAACATCTTCTTTTGTTCACGGTCCTGTGGGGTTGACAGGCAGTCAAATGGGACCAGGGCTCCTACCAGATGCATGTCTCCAGTGCCTCTTGCTCAGTGCCAAAGGCTGAAGGGGCCCACACATAGTGTGGACACACACCCATACACAGAAACATACACTTGCATGTGCTGAACACTCTGTTGTTGTTGCTCTTAGGCAGTGGGCTCTTGCACACAGTCTCTCTGCAGTTGAACAGGACAGTGACCACCTGAGGATGGGTCCCAGGAGGGGCAGCCACACCAAACACAGGTGACAGCTTAATGTGCATCCAGATACCAAACAGTAACAGCATGGCTAAAAGACGATTGCTCCCTTCACCCAAAGTCCCCTTTAACTAAGGCCAAACATTTGATATGCTAAAACTGACAGAAAGGTGAGGGAACTTAAACCTGTTCCCAAAAGACTGGCAGTTCCCTCTGCAGGATATCCTGTCACCTAGCTGGAAGCTCGCTGGTGGCTGCTGTCTCCACAGTTCTGCACCTCTGTGGTACCCACAGGGCATCATTCTGATCCAACCCAGGATGGCAGAGGAGGGGACACTCCCTAACTATAGCAGCTGTGTAGCATTGTGGGCTTTACACTGAAGTTTTCTCATTCAGAAAGATTCTTAGAATCAGGCTGTTTTCTGTTGGGACCCACCAGCTGCCACAAACTGAACAATCTCAACAAAACAATCAAGTGACAAAATGAAATGATGGTAAATTGTACCCTCAGATGTGGAGGGCATTGAGCCTCAGCGTGCGGTAGGGTGTAGCTGAGGGTCTGCTGGGTACAAGGTTGGGGGACCCATTATGGAGGGTGTAGACTAGAGACCCGATGTGTGGGGACTCTCTGGGTAGGGAAGAGCTGCTGCTGGGTGGGGAAAGTGTAGGCTGTGCACCTACAAGGAGGAAGTTGGAGATGTCCTCAAGGGTGAAAGAAGCATGCAATTGCACATGGACATTTTACAGAAGGCAGTACCACAAGGTACAGCCAGGCTTGGAAATAGAAGAAATACCCAATTCTGCATCCCAAGAAGAGGAAGGCCTGAGGTGAAGGCCAGAGAGAGGCCTTTCTGTGGGTCTTCCATCCCTTCTCAGTGGCCAAGCAAGTACACTATATCGTCTGAGAGCCTCCTTTCAGAGCCCCAAGCTGACAGCCTCTCATTTCAGAGCTCAGCATGGTTCTCAGGCCTGTTCCCGTTTCTAATACAGAGGCTGAGGAATGACTTTCACCCAGGGCCCCATTGGTGCTGACATGGGTCCATGCCACCCTGAGAGCAGGAGATGCTGAGCCTGAATTGGAGACGCAGGCTGCCAGGAGAAAGGAGGGGTGTGGCAGGTGGCCCGCCTCTTCTGGGCTTGCTCTGCTGTTCTGTGCTGGGGCTGTAGGATCCAGGCCTGCCCTGGCTCCTGGTCACACAGGTAAAACAAGAGTCAGCAAGCTGGGGTGCAGGGAAGACAGATGTAAGGGTGCTCTGTGTATCTGCCCTGTGGGATTCCAAGCAGGGGAGAGGTCCAGAGGAGAGAGGGCCTATGAGGTTTGAGACAGGCCTTGAAGGACAAGAATGCTGGGAGGGAATGGCAGTTCTCACAGGGGAAAGTGGGGAAGGGAGAGAGATCGTCACAGCAGCTGAGGAAGCAACCTACGGCCCAGAGACAATGAGATTCAGGGGACAGGTTAGCTAGAGATGTGAGAGCCAGGGAAGGCTCCCACTCAGTTTTGTGGGGAAGATGATTGTTCTGGAGTGAGAGTGACCTGAGGAGGGAAGCATTCACCTGAGAAGCTACTCAGAGGGGAGGGGGCTACCCCAGGACCCGCATACTTACTACAATAGTTTTATTCCGCTCCTGCTCTCTGAGCAAAAAAAAGTCCACATCCCCTGATATGTGGAAAGGGTTACTTGTAGGGTCAGAGACAGTCGAGAGCCCTGGAGAAGGAAGAAACAGGCTGTGTTTCAGGTCTCCCTACGCTTTCCTACCCAGCATGGGACATACAGCATCAGTGGGTGCTCCTCAGCCACACCCGAAGTCTTCTCCTGGGTCCTTTACTCTGTGGCTTAATCTAGTGGAGCTGAGCTCCTGTCCAGCACCTGTCTCACCCATCTGCCTCTGTCCTGGTTTGCAAATCCCAGCAAGGCTCCTTTCACAGACAAGGGAAGCCAGGGCCTGCTGCCCAAAAGCGATGGAACTGGACATGATTCCCACAGGTAGGGCAAGTGGGATGCAGGTCAGGCCACCTCCTGGAGGCTCCCCAGAGACTGGCAGAAATCCATCCAGGGAGCCAGAGACAGGCCACTAGTTGGGGCTCTGTGAACCCTGGGTCATGCCTTTCTCCTCTGCATCAATTCAGATCCTAGTACGCACACCAGAGGGCTTCTCTGTGACCAGGAAGTCAGAGCAGTGAGAGGCACACAGGATCCCCTGGGTCCCCATCCAGCAATTCAGAAATCTTATGAATAAGTATGGAAACCCAGCACAGTGCTGGAAAGCTTAGGAAGTAGTGGCGTGGTAAAGGCTGTTAGAGAGCTCTGGAAGAGAGAAAGGGTAGCCATGGGTCTGCTTTAAAAGCCCTCTGTGACCACACGTATGGCCACATGGAGTTTTGGTCAAAGGAATGTGAGCCAGAATGGGGCTTCTGGGGTGACCCTTTCCTTGTGAGACTGAGGAAATGAGAGGGTGGTGTGATGGTTGGTCGACTCGACATAATCTAGAATCACCCAGGAATGTTTTGTCTTGATCAAGTTGGCCTATGGGCCTGTGTGTGTGTGCCGGGGTGGGGTGGGGTGGGGGTGACTGTCTTGGTTATGTTAATTGAAATGGGAAGAGATCAGTTCATCACAGGCAGCACCATTCCTTGGGTTTCTGACCAGAACTGTACAAGAGTGAAGGGGAGCTGAGCACCTGGCTTGCATGCATGCATTCATTTCTCTCTGCTCTCAGCTGGCTGGTTTAAATTCCTACCATCTTGGCTTCCCTACTGTGGTGGAGTATGACCTGGAGCTGAGAACACAGCAAGTCCTTTCTCTCCTAAGTGGTTTTTCGTGAGGTATTTCATCATAGCAGAAAAATACCAGGGCTGACAGGTTTTCTTTGGGGAGAGGGTGTGCTTTCTTCCTGCCTTGAGGCTGAGTGTGTTAGCCCTTCTGTGCCCATGAGACAGTTTTGTATTTCCTAATACTGGTGACACAAAGACACGCAGGACCTGGTCGCCCAGACATCTTCTTGGAGTTTTGAAGCTCAGACCTGACTCATCTCCCACTACTTGCTACACCCACTACCAGCCCCCCTTGTGTTACTCTTGAGTTCTGACCAACAGGAAGAGAAACACTGCCCTGCACCCCAGAGGCCAGCCTGAAGCACCCTAGGAAAGGGGCCAGGCTTCACCTCCCTGCTCAGGAAACTACCTTTGCTTTTCTTTCGATGTTTCTTTTTGTCTTCAAGGAACGAAGAGGAGCTGTTGTTCACGAACTCCAGGCTGTTTCCTGGTGAGACACAAGAGAGAGAGAGAGCCCTGAGAACTGCGAGCATACAGCAAGGCTGGTGCTGGGTCCTAGCTGCACAAGGAACCAGCTTAGCCACCTCTCTGAGCCTCCATGTCTACATTTGAGGCGAGAACATCGAGTTTGCTGAGAGGTGAGACTGTGTGAGGACATTGCCAGGAGCATCTCTTCTCTGACAGCTGACTGGCTGGAGGCAGCTGCCTCATGCCTTCCCGTCCCTCTGTCCCTTTGATATCTCCCTGTAAGCAACATGGAGATAGTCTGGTCAAGTCTCCCTGACTTCCCCCATGGCCGAATGGAAATGTCAATATCCTATTCCTTGGGAAACTCCACCCACTCCCACTTGAAAAAGGTTCTGCAAACCTGGCCCTGTGACCCAAAAGGCTTATGGTTGAATGGCCAGGTTGGTCCCCTGGTGGGCTCATCTTTCCTCAGGTACTGCAGCCCAGCTGCACCTCCTAAGCCCTCCAGGGATCCAGCAGTCTGGAGCCCCAGACTGTAGGCACTATTTTAAATCTATTTTAATTTAGGTTTCTTATATCTTTCTCCCTTCTCCACCCCAATCTCCCTTCCAACACTCCAACACCAGGTAGGAGATAAAGGTTAGAGGGGAAAGGGAGCAGAGTTCGCCTTGGCTACTTCCTGCTGGTTAGGGCCCTGGGGTTCCTTGGGCATGTCCACTCTTTGTTTCCGGATATCTCAGCTTCTTCTCCTAAGGCTGCACCCACAGCAGCCAGCAGCAGCAAAGGGGAGCACTAGCAGCCTTCTTTCTCAGAGCCCCCTGTCTCTCTCTGGGCTCTGGACTATATCCCCTCTCCAGAGTCCTCAGAATTCAACTATCTGAAGCTGGCAAAGAGCCCCCTCTCAGAGCCCACATGAGGCAAATAGTTTTGCTGCTGTGGACAGTCTGAATCAGCCCCATATCCCACACCTGGGATTAACACATAACTGAGTTTGGGTTTTATTTATTTATTTATTTTTGGTTTTGTTTTTGTTGTCGTTGGTTTTTGAGACAGGGTTTCTCTGTGTAGCCTTGGTTGTCCTGGACTTTCTTTGTAGACCAGGCTGGCCTTGAACTCATAGCGATCCACCTGCCTCTGCCTCCCAAGTACTGGGATTAAAGGTGTGTAAGTTTTTAAAGAAGCCAAAACTTTCCACTACACCAGACCATGCCAGGGAGCCAAGAGAGAGCAGTACTGCGCTGTAGGGGTACGCCAGGGATAGCTGTGGTCTCCAGTGGCCTGGGATGGAGGAAGTCAGGCCTGAGTAGGCCTGAGTGGAAGGAAGGGTGAGTGATGAGCAGAGCCCTGGAAGACCAAAAAGCCTGTCTGACCAGCAGGAAGGCTCAGCCCAAAGCCTAGGAGTCTATAGGACTAGAGAAACTATAGTCTCACTGCAGGCAAAGGGTGGGGCAGCTGGAGAGTCAGGCATTCTGGGTTCCAAGCTCCCTTCTGTCAAATTATTCTGTGTTCTAGAGTCAAGGGAAATTTTTCCTGGTAGTAAAATTTCATTATCCTGTCATAAAAATCACAAGACAAGCTGGGCGTGGTGGCACACACCTTTAATCCCAGCACTCGGGAGACAGAGGCAGGCGGATCGCTGTGAGTTTGAGGCCAGCCTGGTCTACAAAGTGAGTCCAGGACAGCCAAGGCTACAAAGAGAAACCTTGTCTCAAAAAACAAACAAAAAAGTCACAAGACACTAAAAACTAAACAGAAATAAAAGGAAATGCCTTATGACCGGATTTCATGGAGGTGTTTTTCTCAATTGAGGTTCTCTCTTTTTTAGATGACACTAGCTTGTGTCAAGGTAACATAAAACTAGCCAGTTCAATGGGTCACTCCACATCAGACTGCTTCTGGGTGGCTGCATCTTCACTGCTCCCAGTGGGGAAAGAGTCTCCGCCTCCCATCCTCCTCCATATTATCTTCTTTTTGCCATTTATTGATAGTGGCCTAACGTGTATGAAGTGCCATCTCATCTGGAGTTTGACTGTAACGTCCCCATTGTTGAGATCTGGGTGGCCATCGGCATATCCTTTAAGTCCCTTGGCTCACTTGGGGACTTCTTTACAGTTTGTCATTAAACTTTCAGGGTTCCTTATAAACCCTGGCTTTTAATATCCTAATACAGATTTCTAAGTGCCATATCAGTGTCTAACTGTCCCAGGGAGGGTACAGAGCGAGAGAGCAGTGGCGCTGAGATGGTGGGTCTCTGTGCAGCTCCTCAGCCATCAGACGTCCTAGCAGCAGTTAACCTCGCTCAGGTTTCTAGAAGATAAGGTCACTTTGGCCTCCCTGACACATGAAGCTCCATCAGGAACATAAGCCATCGCTCCAGGGGCTACCATGCTACCAGCCTCCTGGAATTGACCACCCTGTCCATCACTCTATGTCCAGGGGCTACCATGCTACCAGCCTCCTGGAATTGACCACCCTGTCCATCACTCTATGTCCAGGGGCTACCATGCTACCAGCCTCCTGGAATTGACCACCCTGTCCATCACTCTATGTCCAGGGGCTACCATGCTACCAGCCTCCTGGAATTGACCACCCTGCCCATCACTCTATGTCCTGGAAGATGTATACATCTGACTAGAGTCCAGAGTTTAAGACGGGATGTTCAGGGAGGCATCACTCAAAAAGTGAATAGATGACCAGACTCTGAGGGGCTCAAAGAAGGAAGATGCCACGGTGTGGGGGGGAGTAGTGGATGACCCTCATACACACTCCATGATATGCACACACACACACACACACACACACACACACACACACACCATGTGATTTCTTTTAAAAATCCAGTCAGTACAGAAGAGAGGGTGGGGTGGGAGGAAGGTAAAATAATACTAAGAATGTGTGAAATTTTCATAATCATATTATTTATTTCCCTAAAATTATATATCAACATAAAGGTATATATGCACACATATTACACACATACACACACAATGAAAGTGTCTCACTTGGATAGCAATGTACCCCATTAGAGCCATACACCAACAAAACCCCCAAATACCAGGCATGAGAAATTCCTTTTTTAGTCCTTGCTGTTGTCCTTGGTTGGCTCCCAGAAGTTGAAGCTAAGTTTCTTTTCTGGAAGACACCATGCGCTTTGCACACAGGACTCAGATGACCCCAGCTGGATCTGACCTGCAAGCCTCCTCCTTGAGGACTAAGGTCTCATAGCACAGGAATGTGCTGTGCGAGCTGCCAAGGGAGGGAAGCCGCCAATAGTCCTGGTCAGCTGTGATGCCTGTGAACCAAGCTGCGTGGCCACCAGCAAGGCACAATAACCCTAGTGCTGCAGTGGTGTCACACACACTGACAGATTTCTAACTGGACTTACGCTGTGCTCAGCAGGAAGGAACCTATGGCTGTACTAGAAATCTAGCCAGGCTTGTCTAGTGCCTAGTCTTATGTCAACTTGACACAAGCTAGCATCATTAGAGAGAAGGGAGCCATAACTGAGAAAATGCCTCTGTAAGATCTGGCTGTAAGGCATTTTCTTAATTATTGATCAATTAGGGGAGGGTCCAGCCCATTGTGGGTGGAGCCACTCCTTGGCTCCTGGTCCTAGGTTCTATAAGAAAGCAGGCTGAACAAGCCATGGAGAATCAGCCAATAGTCCGCCCTCTTCCATGGCCTCTGCATCAGCTCCTGCCTCCAGCTTCCTGCCCTGCATGAGCTTCTGTCCTCAGTACTGTTAATGATGAACTGCTATATGAAACTGTGAGGGGGAAAAAAAAAACAACCTTTCTTCCCCAGGTTGCTTTGGTCTTGGTGTTTTCATCACAGCAATAGTAACCCTAACTGAGGCAGCTAGTCAGGCCATGCATCTTAGAGGAGAGCCTCTTACCAACTTTTTCCTAAGCCAGTGCAATTCGGAAGTATATATATAAGCATAGGGCTCACCCTCATCAAAGGCATTTCCCTTTGCAGCGGAGATCATTACACAAAACCACAACCAGTCAAAATGCAGACAAGTGATTGTGGCGTCTAACTCTGAATACATCTGTAACAGCCGCTGCACTTTATAAGGCTTGGGGAATATCAAGGAAGAGGGGGCAGAAAGCTTGTAAGAGGCCGAGGATGGAGAAAGGTCCTGTGAGATTGTGCGTCCTAGAAATGACAGGGAAGCTTCACTCGTGATACTTCGATAATATGGCTGCCCAAACAAGACCTGAACAATGACAGCACCAGTGGATATGCTATGGCAGTGGCAGGGCTGGAAATCTCATGGGGCCTCAATCCTAGACAAAAAAACAAAAAAAACAGAACAACCACAGGCAACTAAGGAATGCTGAGAGCTGGAGAAATAGTCGTCCCCAGGAACAAGGCACCTAATTGGTCATCCAATATCACGTGATCAGCCCTGAACTCATAGACAAGTAACACGGCATGTGTGTGTGTGTGTGTGTGTGTGTGTGTGTGTGTGTGTGTGTGTATGTCACAGTTTTGAGAGAGAATGGAGCGCACATGGGAAGGATTGGAGGGATAAAAAGGAGGGAAGTGATTTATATTTTATTTTTTAAGAAACTATCTGGGCAAAGGGCCAACAGTGCCAGACCCTGGGAGGATGGCGGAGCAGGACTAGAGTCCCTCAGGAAGGAGGGCTGCTTACTGCTGCCTCTCTAAAACCCTCTCCAAAACCCAGAAGCACCTATGTTTCGTCTCCCCTGTATGACCAGCACAGTCCTGACAACAGCAGGGACCTAGCTGTGGCCCTCAGAGTTGCCCAGTGTGCACAGCATATGTGGACAGGAATGTCTTATGGGCTACATAGTATGTGGGTGACTTTGGATGCATGGCTAGTGAGCTGGGTAGTTTTATGTCACCTTGACATAAACTAGAGTCATCTGAGAGGAGGGAGCCTCGATGGAGAAACTGCCTCCATAAAATCTGGCTTAAAGCCTGTATGGTATTTTCTTAATTGGTTATTGGTGTGGGAGGGCCCAGCCTATTGGGAGTGATACCACCCTGGGCTGGTGGTCCTGGGTGCTGTAAGAAAGCAGACTGGGCAAGCCATGAGGAGCAAGCCAGTAAGCAGCACTCCTCCATACCTCTGCATCAGCTCCTGCCTCCAAGTTCCTGCCGTGCTTGAGTTCCTGCCCTGACTTCCCTCAGGCTGTTGCCTGAAAGTGTAAAGAGAATAAACTCTTTCCTCCCTAACTTGCTTTTGGTCATGGTGCTTATTACAGCAGTGAATCCCTAACTGAGACTGCCAGGTTGCAGCTCCCAAGATGCAGTGAGCTCACAGAAAACCAGGTCCCTCAGGAAGCTGCTGTCCCCAGCCCCACCCACCAGGGAAGGCCTGCCCAGACACCTACCCCACTGTCCATGAATGAGGCTCCTCACAGAGAGAGATGGGCCACAACCTGCCTTGCAGCAAAATGAATTTGGCCACTTAATCAAAAGCCCTATATCATGAGGGTCAGGTTCTGGCTTAGATATCCTCAGTGCTGTGTCCCTGAGTGAGACCTACACTGAGGCTGGCTGCAGGCCGGTCCTTCTGTCTCAGCCTCTACAGGAAGTTGTGGCCAGCTCTGGGCTTCCTCTGACCTCACAGCTGGCCTAGGCCTGCCAACACCAGGGCTGGCTGGCTGGCTGGCTGGCCTGGCTTTCCCACATACTCACAGACCCTCAAGTCTCTCAAGGCATCACCTGCTGCTTTGCCTCAGTGCTACAGGGTGCCCCTAGCACTCCCACCTCAGGTTCCCTCCCCAGGGGTTTGGTTACAAACTCCCATCTTCTTGTAGTGGCAGAGTTTTCCAGAACTGTTCTGTGTGGAGAGGTGACATCATCCATCTCAGCCTTTATTTTTTTTTTTTTAAATTCACTCTCACATGAGAGAGGAGGAGAGAGATATAGTGAATATGGGGAGTGGGGGCTCTAAGTATCCTTGTGGGAAAAAGTATGTGTAATAGTTCAATTTTTGGAAATACACAGTATCCATTGTTGGCAGTTGGCGACAAAGCACATTCCATTCACACTGTGGGATTTCAAATCTGCTCAGAAGCATGAAATGACTCTAATTCTTTTCTTTTTTTTTTTTTTTAATATAGCCTTTTGCAACAGGGCCTCATTATGTAGCCCAGGCTGGCCTCGAGCTCATAGTCCTCTTGCCTGAGTCTCCCCACTACTGGGATTACAGGTGTGTTCCACCACTCCCGGGAATACTCCATGTGTGGACTCATGGGAAAAGCATGGTGCAGAAGGGCATTTCTGTTGTGTGGGAGAAAGGACATACTATAGATGCATGTGCACAGAGCTTGCTTGGAGGTGTCTGAGCATCACCATGGTACCTGAGAAGATGTTGGGAGTAGGCTTTCAAATAGGTATGTGCGGGGGTGGGGGGGGGGGTGTAGAAATATACTTTTGAAGTTTGAGCCGTGGTGGACTTTCCCTAAAAACACATTAAGTTGGCATTTAAAAGTTGAAGTGAGCCAGGTGTGGTGGCGCATGCCTTTAATCCCAGCACTTGGGAGGCAGATCGCTGTGAGTTCGAGGCCAGCCTGGTTTACAGTGTAAGTCTAGGACAGCCAAGGCTACACAGAGAAACCCTGTCTGGTAAAAAAGCTGAACTGAGTAGATGATGCAGTTATGGTGGCACTGTCTACCTCAAAGCCCCCCAAGACGCCACCTAGTGTGAGCACTGACAAGCACACATGACATTTGGTCTGGGACCAGCCCATCTGCCTCCTCCAGGCTCAGCCTAGCAGCCACAGCAGAAAACAGCAGAGAGGTTTGCTGCTGTGGTGGCATCTTTCCTGACCTGCTGCCTGCAATGTGTTAAGTCCATGGCCTGAAGTCCGCATCCCCACAGCACCTCAGAATGTGGCCTTGTTGTTAATAAGGTAATTGCAGGTGTGATAAATAATGCTGAGAATGGCCTGGCACAAGCCCAAGTCCACTGTGCTGATAAAAAAGGGGACAGTAGGACACACACACACACACACACACACACACACACACACACACACACACACACACACAAAGTATAAAGACAGAAATGGGTGGTATCCTTAAAGCCAAGGGCAGTCAAGATGTTAGGTGCTCACCAGAAGGCAGAGAGGCCTGGGTCAGAATCTCCACAGACATCAGAGGGCACAGCCTTACATTCCTTTCTCTCACTCATGGCCTCCAAAGCTGTGCGGTAGTGGCACACACCTTTAATCTCAGCACTAGGGAGGCAGAGGCAGGCGGATCTCCGTGAGTTCGAGGCTAGCCTGGTCTACAAAATGAGTCCAGGACAGCCAAGGAAGGCTACACAGAGAAACTTTGTCTCGACAGAAACCAAAACAAAAACAAAAAAGGTGTGCAACCAGCATCTACTGTTTAAGCCATGAAGCCCCTGGTGATTGGGTCTGTATCTCAGCTGCCATGAGAAATTTTAAAGTGTTGATTTAGAACTACTTAAAGCCTTGTGTGAGTTCACACCTAACTGTCCCAGACTCCAGGGTTCCTTTTGACCTTTGGGAGCCCCCACCCAGCTTAGTACTTACTGTCATGGACCGGATTCACAGGGAACTTAGAGGACTGTGCCTTGGACATCATGGCTGAGGACCAACCGGAGTGCAAAGCGTAGCCTTAGCTGAAGGAGATTCTCGCCTGGGGAGTGACACAGTACTTGAGTGGATGGGCCCCCCAAACCCACAGCCTTCCTTAACCCTGAGTGGCTGACAGCACCTTGCATTTCCACTACGGGGCCTAACACTGCGTATACCCTGTAATGCAGGTTTGATGGGGTCCACTGGCCTCCTCCTGGGCAAGGCTGGATCTTCCTGTTCTTAGAACACAGCAGCTTTGGTTTGCCTGGGGCCTCTGTGCAGCATCTCACTAGCTGAGGTTGGAGGACTGGGGTGGGGCTTTTCCCTTTAAATCCTGGCTCAGATGTCACCCTTGGACACCTTCCTGCACCATTGCATGTAATAATCCTGCATTTTATTCTTTACAAGCAGTTACCACTTAAAAGACTTTTATTGTCATTTCTCCCAGAATGCAAGGCCTCTATTCCACTCGTCAGATCCCCTGACAGTTGCTTGCAGTTTGAGCCATCAGGACCTCAGCCCCTTTAGAAGAGGAATCCAGCCTCCTAACACTCTGAGCTATACTTGCCACCGCATGCTCTATGGCAAGAATGCAGCAACAAGGGAGTGGATAGGTGCTTAAATTAGGCCTGTCATAAAAGAAGCGGAAAGGAGCAAGGGATAACGCAAAGTCTTGCAAGGGGCCTGAGCCCCACGGCCACTCCGCTGGAGCCCCGGCCCCGCCTCCCCCCCCCCCCCCCCCCCCCCCAACGCTTGCACCCACCAGCCGCGCGCACCCCGCTCACTCCGAAGCCTCGGTCTGCAGTTCTCCAGTCTTCTGGTCCTGAACTGCGTTTATGGCGCCAAGGCAACCATTCTCGCAAGAGCTGTGATGTCACAAAGTCTCGGAGGCGGGCCCGGACACACAAGGAGGGCGGGCGGACAGGCGGGCCCAGAGTCCCGTGCAGGACTGTAGCAGCTAAAGAACAGAAGACACAGAGACTGGGAAGGGATAGCGACCAGGTCAAGCCAGGGTTGGAGCCCTGGCACAGGGTGCATTCGCCCAGCGCTGCAGCCTCACCCACCTCCCAAATTCTCCTGCCTGTCTGTGAGGATTTTGTTGCAGCTGGGGCGCAGCCTGGCTCCTCGGGGATATTTAGGGGTCTTGGGAGTTGGGGTGGAGGAGAACGACTCTAGAACAGTCTACAGGCTAGGTACATGCCAAACACAATTCCCCCTTCCCCGGCCCCAGCTCCTGGCTCTATTCAAGGTCGCTGGCGCCACCTGGTAGGTGGAGGGATAGGTCCAAGGCAGGAAAGCCAGGGGTAGGAACACAGAAGGGGCTCCTCGAAATGGGTGGACCAGGGACCCTGGAATCACCAGAGGGGACAGTATCCCGCAGGGCAGTCTAGCAATGGGCCATGGGAGAGCCGGGCAGAAAGTGTTTGTGAGCGTTGCATGTGGTTTGTGCATAGGTGAGGCTTTTTATGCAGCTAGAAGCAAGTGGCTTCCTGCATGCTGGTCCGGAGGAGCCTCTTATGCTGTGGTCTAGAACCCCCACAGTTCCTCAGCTTCCCTGCAGGCTGTCAGAATAACCAGGACAAGCCATACACACACACACACACACACACACACACACACACACACACACACACACACGGGAGGGGGGAGCACTACACCAGGTTTGAGGATTAGCAAACCAAGAGACGTGCTTATTAATAATTCAGCTAGTCAAGCATGGTTTGTCTTTTACACCATGAGGCTTTTAAGAATCTAAAATAAAATAAGAATAATAAGCCACCCAAAGAGAAGAAAACGAATGAGAGTGCTACCAATCCTGGCCCTAGCACACTTGTCCTGAGTAGCCTGTGGACCCTGACAGGGTGTTTCCTACATACCAGGTGCTGTTCAGTACACTTAGCAAAGCTCCGTCATGTAGCGCTTACTACCATCTTGATTACCAGATTGGGTTCTGAACCCCACCACTTCTCAGTGTGAGGAACCACTGTGAACCTAAGTTCCTAGAAGCAAGTCACACTTCTGTTCAACGTTCTACAAGCCGAAGTGGTGGATGAGACCTGAAGGATTGTGAATTGTGGTGGATTTTTGTTTTGGTTTGTTTTTGTTTTGGTTTGGCTTGGGGTTTTTTTTGGGGGGGGGGTGTTTGTTTTTTGTTTTGGTGTTTGTTTTTGTTTGTTTGTTTTTTGTTTTTGTGTGTGTGTGTGTGACAGGGTTTTTTTTATGTACCCTTGGCTGTCCTGGACTCACTTTGTAGACCAGGATTGTGGAGAGTTGGATCTAGAGATAGATTACCTGAGGCAATATTAGCCCTCAAAACAGGGATGCATTGATTCCCTCTGTGATTGATGGAACATTCTCGTGATTGTTCTGAAATTCTTTTTGGAAGGTCCAGACCCCTAACTTCCACCAACCCAAAGGCTAAGAATAGCCTCCTCAGGTGGCATCTGAGGCCCCTACAGCAGAGAGCCCCACCTCCTTCCTTGTAACCTGAGTCTGTGTTCCTGGGCCATAGCTACTCACATTGGCTACAGAGTAAACTCTTACTCCCTGGGAAACAGAGCTGGTTTGGTCTCAACCCCACGAGGGCAGTTTCCCAGACACACCCTGACTCCCACCTCTTACGGGAGCTTATGGGTTACTCAAAACAGTGTGTCTTCTACTGGAGATCTGGGAAGCCTGAAAGTGTGCTGGGTGCTGACGAGAAGTTCTCTGCTGTGGCTCTCTGTTACTCACAAGGTGAGAGAGGAAGTCATCTAGAAGATGTGGCATAATATGGAAATTTAAACAAATTTTTGTTTTTACTTATGGGGGGGGATGTGCCTGTGTAGAAGTCAGAGGACAACTCAAAGTGGGCTTTCTCCTTCTACCATGTGGCTTCTTGGGAGCAAACTCAGGTGAACAGGCTTGGTGACAAGTGCCTTTGCCTGCTGAGATTTTAGTCTTAGCCTAGTACCATTGCTGAAGAAAAGCTTGTTTTAAAGATTAGACAGTCCAACAGCTGGGCGGTGGTGGCACATGCCTTTAATCCCAGCACTCGGGAAGCAGAGGCAGGCGGATCACTGTGAGTTCGAGGCCAGCCTGGTCTACAAAGTGAGTCCGGGACAGCCAAGGCTACACAGAGAAACCCTGTCTTGAAAACAAAAACAAAAACAAGGTTAGATGGCCTATCTAAAGGGGTGGTGTGGCTGCCGCTGGCCTTGCAAGAGCCCTCTGTGTAAGCCCCTGGGACCCGCACAAAGCTGTGTATGTCTGAAGTTTCAAATTTCTCATAATAAAATGTTTTTTGAAAAGCTAACAGTCTTCCTAAAGGGAAACTGTCCTATTTCTCTCCTTGAAAGGTCTGAGGGGGAGAGGGCAGAGGACATACAAGAGGAATCGCTTAAAAATAGTCAAAGGGGGAAGGCATGGAGAGCTCCCAGATGCTATGCCCCATCCCATCCCTGAAGGACCCAGGGCACAGGCATAGGATGGGGGAATCTGGCCACAGTGCATCCTGTCAGGGCCACCACTGACCCTGCAGGTGGCTCTGGCTGTGTCATCTGAATGTCTCTGGCTTCCTGGGTGAGAGTTTGGGCTTGGGGAAGGGGACACACAACACCTCTACCTGGGAAAGGCATCACAGATCCCCCAAAATGGCAGACACCTCCAAGGGGCGGGGCAGATTTTTGCATCATCTCTGAGCCTGGTTTTGTCCCAGGTAGACGTTTCTGCTGTTGCTTGTCTTGGCAACTCCCCCCTGCGATGCTGGGTGGGGTAGGGCAATGTTCTTTATTCTGCAGGCAAGCTCCTACCTGTTTCTCAGGAGCCGCTTTGGAGTGGTCCAAAGATGCATGCCTTTTGCCTTGCCTCACACTTGGACTGACCCTCCTGGCAGGCGGCAGAGGCCCATACATTGCTCAGGGCCCATCATTGCCTACCTCCATCTATCAGACGTTTCCTTGGCCTCCCTGCCCACCGCTGGTGAGCTGCTAGGTCCAGTGGGTAAAAGGAAAGCCAGCCATGCCCTTCCACTCCTAGAGGTCTGAACGCTTAATGTGGAACAGAACAGAACAGTACATTCTCAGGACTTCTCAACTTCAGGATTGGCACACCACCTTTTAAAGGTCAAATGTCAAGTCCCAGAATGCTTATGTGGCGCTTCTTCCTGCTCAGAGGTTGTATGCTCACCTCAGTTGCAGCCCAGAGGAGCACAGCACAGGCTCTGCCTTGGGCAAGTGAAGGAATCACCCCACACGTGTGTGTGTGTGTGTGTGTGTGTGTGTGTGTGTATCCACCAGAGCAGTATATCTGCCTCGTGGGACCACAGGCACTATTTCCCCATTTCTATTTTTCCTTGCAGTGGGGCTGTAGAAATGCATCCTTCTATCATAAAATAAGCAAAAAGCAGTTCTTCGGTAACCCATTGCCCCGTGATGCCCAAGTCCTCTGTAGTGACTGAGGTCTTAGGGATCTGGACTCTGCACCTCAGCCCCTCTACACCCTGAGTTCTGAGCCTGCCCAGTGTGAGACCTGGTCCAGGCCACCAAGTCCTTCCCCCACCCCCACCGCTCCTTCCCAGGCTAAGATGACGGTTGCTCAGCCTGGCCATCTCTGACCCCAAAGTCTAAGTTGATATGTTCTCAGTATATCCCCCAAAGCAGTGGTCACTCTCCACCAGGGCCTCTGTGGTGATTGTCACAAGGACAGGAGCCACCACATCACACTGAGCCCAGTGTGCCTCAGCGTGGGATCCAGAACACGGGGTGGTGTAGGCTGAAAGACTGTGCCAAGGTGGCCACAGATACTCCAGACTACTCGTAATCTCTTCTCTGATTGTTTTCAGGTAGACTTTGACTTTGTAGCTGAGGATGGTCTGGAACTGCCTGTGTGGATCAAGCCCTTAATCTTGTAATGCTCCTGCCTCCGTCTAGAATGGAAACAGTGTGCCACCATGTCTGGCTGTGTGCGTGCCAGCTTTGGATAAAGCCATCCCACCTGTCTTATTGCCATTTTTCACTGCCCTCTTTACCACACTCTTCCTAATTGTCCCTGGGAAATAAATATTTCCACTAAAGATGAAAAGCCAGGTAGAGGGAGAAATGGGCAGGTGAGTAGGTGGTGGGTATTGAGGACAGCTACATACTTGTGGGTGGGTGGGTGATGTGTGGGTGGTTGAGTGGAATATAGAAGGTAGGTAGGTAGCTCTGTGGTGGATTTATCATGTGTGGGTAGTTGTGGCATACACATGCTGTTGTTCAGAATAACAACTTCTGGATAGACCCACAGGTAGCGCAATGCCTAAGACCACCGCCAGGTGGCGCCCCGTGCTAGCTAGAGTCCTGGGGCCTCATGTGCCTCCTCTGCCCAAAAAACGGATTTAACAAAAAAAAAAAAAAAAAAAAAAAAAAAAGGAACCTTTTGTACTCACCAGGTGAAAGGTTCCCAGTGACGCAGACTTGTAAACAAGTTGCAGAGACTGTAGCTGGGGACCCACGTCAGGGGAGACCATGCAAACAGCGTGTGTTGACCTTGCTCTGCTCGCCCTGGTGTCCCTGGGGGAAGGAATACAGGTGGAGCCAGCAGCAAACTTCTCAGGCCGCAAGTGTCCAGGCTGCACCTTATTTGGTTAGCTGTGGAAATCTGCAGAGATGTGGTGAAGCTGAGAGGCTCAGGGCGACTCTCAAGCATCTCTCCACCCCGACCCCCAGAAACAACCCTTTTCTACCCTGCCTGATTTCAAACTTTGAGGGGATTCTAAACTCAAAAGGCAGCACCACCCCAGCCAAGCTGCACCTAGCCATCATCAGACCCCATCTGGGCTCACATTTACACCAACTTCTATTGGGGGAGGGGCCATCACACCTCCAAGATTCCACAATACCAATTGGCTGATTAGAATTGCATAAATGTGGAGGGTTGGAATGTTGCAGATCCAAAGCCAAATTATCTTGGACTGTCTTTAGGCCCCTTAATGGTCATTCCTTGCCCACTTCCTGTCTAACCTAACATCCTGTGACTACCATATTACATTTTTTTTGATATATTAACAAACCCAAAAGCTAAGAACGTCATCAGAGTCCTAGAGCAGTCCTTTGTTTTATGTCACCTACCTAATATTTCTTACTTTTCTTCGTTCTGTTACTATAAACTTGACAAGACTTACTGCATTGGAGTTTGGTATTTGAGGAGCCTGAGTCCATGATTCCAGGTCACTGGCACTCACGTTTGGCTCCAGAATCTCTTGCTTCCTTTGAAGTGAGGGCTGGGTTTTACATCGACAGTGTAAAAGGCCCCAGTGATAATTAAGTGGTCATTGTACAAATGGCTACCCTTCCACCAGCTGCCACTTCTGTCCCCTCAGGGCCTCTCAGAACCCTCTCCTGAGCAGAGGGCAGCTGTGAATGCACAGGTGAGTGCATATTCCTGTAAGGTGCTGTTCTGACCCTGGTCCCCAAGCTCACAAGCACATTCCTGTCCACGTTCCTGGAGCTCAAACTTAGAGCCATCCTCCTGCTTCAGCCTCCCGACAGCGGGGATACCAGGTGTGGGCCACCAAACCTTGCTTTCTTTCTCGTTTTTTCAAAAGAAGGTGCTTACACTTTGCTTCCTGGGTCTATCCAGTTTAGCTCTTGCCACAGGAGGCAGGGTAAGCTCTTCTGGTCAGCCCTGTTCCCTCTCATCAGCACCCCCACCCCTGCCCCACCTCCACCCAGTCCACTCAGGGAGCGGGTGCAGCCGTTTCTGGCCCAGCAACCATTGTGTCCTTGAGGAAATTTTTTGTTTGTAATGAGATTAAACATCCCCTTTCCACCCTTTTCAGGCTTATCTTCATTTTTAATATGAAATATACATGTCTATAGAATATGTAAATATACACACATTTCAAAGAACAGGAGTGTATTTATTTGTATGTGGTGTGTGTGCACATGTGCGTACCTGTGCCCTGAGTACAGAGGCCACAGGAGGACATTATGTGTCCTTTTCTCTCACATTGTGTCTTGACACAGGCTCTTCCACTGGACCTGGAATGGAGCTGGTGGCTAGTGAGCCCCAGTGACCATCCTGTCCCCAACCCTGAAAGTGCAGGGGTTACAGATGCAGGCAACCACACACCAGCTTTTGCGATGGATACTGGACCTAATTAAGGCCCTTACTCATGTATGGCCAGTATTCCCACCCACTGGACCATCTCTTCAGTGCCAGGAACAATATTTATTTATTTGGCTTCTCTAGACAGAGTTTCTTTTTTGTAGCCTTGGCTGTCCTGAACTCACTTTGTAGACCTGGCTGGCCTCGAACTCACAATGATCTGCCTGCCTCTGCCTTTCTGAGTCCTGGGATTAAAGGCGTGTGCCACCATGCCTATCTTATTATTATTTTTAAGGAACAAGTACCTCAGTCTCTGAGTCTTTCTTAGCTTCAGCTGGGGTGTTTCTCAGAATGGTCAGGGTACTGGGTACTTGCCTAGCATGAGAGCATAGCACTGGGTTCCAGCTGAGCACCACAGAAGAGTAAGAGCCCTGTATCCCCCGGTGACTTGAGCCACATGGGTACTGACTATTCCTTTATAGTACCTTGTTTAGTTTTACCCAAGGTTGAACTTAACCCCTGGATCCTTTGCCCTTCTGGGCCCACTTTGCTGGGCACTGTGACCGGCAGCCCCGGAAGGAGCATGTGGCTTCACTGCAGCTGAAGGACTCCTGCTGTAGGATTCCAGCACAGACTATTTATCTATTTACCCCTGAGAACATTTACTCTGTGCCTTTTTCCCAAGCAGCACGTGACTCCATGCATGGAAAGATGCCATTTGCACATGCTCGCTGCTGCCGTTGCCGCTCAAAGTGTGTGCCTGAGTTCCTGTCACTAGATCGCGTCAAGCTGCTTTCCCAAGCCCCTGTGCCAACTGCATGCCCCAGCTGGTGAGTTAAGTCCCCTTTGAGGCATTTCCTTGCTGCCGCAGAACGCAGTCTTCCAAGCATGACAGCAGTTACCATCTTCAGAGCAGCTGTGATGACTGGCAGGAGGCCTGTTGACTTTCCCCATAAAAAGCAACAGAGAAGTTGCCACACTTCACCTGAGGTACATGCCATCAGGGGCTCAGGATGCACTGAGTACATGGAGGTGGATGCTTAACTGATGGGGGGCTCTAAGTAGGCAGTGATGGGGGAGCCCTCACCCACACTGAGATGGAACTTCCATGATTGGGGGGGAGCTCACCCACACTCCTGTCAGCAACCCCTCACCCATAATCCTGTAGAAAAGCCAAATAAACACATTGGACTTAAGTAGAATCACACTCTGGTATGAGGTGTTTTGTTTTGTTTTGTTTTGTTTTGTTTTGAGACAAGGTCTCATGTAGCCCAGGCTGGCCTGTAATTCATTATGTAACTGAGGGTAGCCTTGAGACCCCTGCTCCTCTTGCCTCTGATGCTGGTGTGTGTCGCCCCCAACACCATGTTTTCATTGTGGCTTTAATTTGCTACCGTGGATAGGGTGGACCAATATCTTCCCAAATGCTGATCAGCTCTCGGCTTTCTTCTGTGATGTCACTGGGTGTCCTTTGTACATGCCCTTCTTTGTCTGTCTCTGCTTATCTGCTGTCATTGTAGTGAGAATTTTGGTTTCTCAGAAAAACCCAGTTAGGTTACATGAATATGTTTTTGTTTTAATCCGAGGTGTGGGATATGGGGGCTGCTTCAGATTGTCCACAGCAGCTGACTATGATTTTCCTTGTGCTCTGGTAGGGGTGTAATTTTGCCAGCTGCAGATAGTTTTACATTTGGAATTCTGGGAACTCTTGAGAATGTATAAATGCCAGAGCCCAGAGAAGGCCAGGAGCACTCTGAAGAAGCAGCTGTTGCTCCCCCCACCCCTGCTGCTTCTGGTTGCTGTTTGAAAGGAAGGCATTGGAGATATCCTGAGTACAAAGATCAGACTTACCCCCAGGGAACCCGACAACCCTAACCAGTAGGGAGTAGTGAGAGAGACCTATGCCCCCTTTCTCCTCGAACCTTCTTCCTCTCCTACCAAGTGTCCAGAGATTGGCATGGAGTACAGTAGTAGATAAAGTAGTCCAAATAAAACAACAAAAGCCAGACGTGGTGGCACATGCCTTTAAGCCCAGCACTTGGGGGACAGAAGCAGATGGATCTCTGTGAGTTCGAGGCCAGCCTAGTCTACAAAGAGTGTTCTAGGACAGCAAAGGCTACACAGAGAAACCCTGTCTCAAAAAAATTTTTTTAACAGAACAAAAAATAGGGTCTACAGTCCATGTCCTGTGAGTAACTATACCTTTGTTCCCCAGAACCTTTGTAGGTGCATCCTTGGTTTTTGTCTTACCCCACCTGGAAAGCAGCTTTACACACATCAAGCTGGGATTTTAATTTTCTGTCTTTATCTAGATAACCAATTGCCACACAATTATATATTTTAAAACTTTAAAAGCTGAGATGGCTTAGCTGCTAACATGCTTGCTTTGCCAGTGTTGAGGCCCTGGGTTCTGGGTTTGAATCTCCAGCACCCACATAAAAACCCAGGCACTGGGGAAAAAACAATAGGGGGGTCCTTGGAATTTGATGATCTGGGGTGTCTCTCTCTCTCTCTCTTTCTCTCTCTCTCTCTCTCTCTCTCACACACACACACACACACACACATACACACACACACGCACACAGAAAGAGAGAGAGAGAGAGAGAGAGAGAGAGAGAGAGAGAGAGAGAGAGAGAGAGAGAAAGTCTTTCCCACAGGACCTTCACTGTCACTCCTACTACCTACTATCTAATGTTTACCACACGTCCTTCTAGGTCTGGCCTAGGTCAGGCAGTGCCCCCGCCCATGCCTTATGCATGATCTTACAGCTTCCTCTTCTAGATCTGCCTTCCTGGGGCTCACCTGCTTGGCTTATTGGCTTCCCCCACAGTTGTCAAATCAGGACCTCTCCTGTACTGGATCCATGTGAGAAACATTTTGTGCTTCCTCCTCCTCTCTTGGTAAAGCATTCTTTAAGAGACTTCTGAAAGACTCGTGGGAGGGAAGCTTGCAAGAGCTTGTGTGTCAACAGGAGGCGTGGGTGGATAGTTTAGCTGGATACAAAATTCTAGGTTGGAATCATTTCTTCCTGAGATGCTGAAGGCCTTTTTATAGCTTGTTGGGACAATTGATAGTTTCTAAAAATAGCTAACCCAGGGGCCCAGTGAGATGGCTCAGGGGATGGAGACGCTAGCCACTAGACCTAAAGACCTGACCTTAATCCCTAGAGCCTACCTAGTGGAGGAAAAGATCCAACTCCCACAGATTGTCCTCTGGCCCTTACCTGTATGTATCATGGTGTGCGTGTACACACACACACACACACACACACACACACACACACACACACACAAATATAAAAGAATAAAATAGCCAAAGCAATACATCCAGCCTCATATGCTTCTCTGGGATCTTTCTGTTTTCCATTAGGATACAAAGAGACTATTTCTGTTCCCTTGATCCTTGATGGGTCTTGGGCTGCCTGGATCAATAGGACATGGCCTGATTGTTAAGGCTGGATCATACATAAAAGTTGATACAGCCTCTTCCCAGTAATTTCCTGGGGGGTGCTTGGAAAACAGCCTCCAGGAAGTGGGAAGCTCTGGCTCTATAGAAGACCCATGTGTGGGTCTTAGCTGGGTATACTCAGCTAAGATCTCAGCTCACTGAGATTCAGCTTTGACTCTCAGACATGGGAATGAGCAATCTCTCAGATAATTCCAGCCTCTAACATTCATACCACCCCTGATGATGCCATGTGGCAGAAGTGGAGTGTTCCTGCTCACACAAACCCTAACCAATGGAAGATTTGAGAGCACAGTAGATGTTGCCATTGTTTCGGCTCTGGGATGTTTGTTAAAGTGGCGAACATGGCTGGCAGGCCTGTCTCCATATCAGCTGTAGCAGGAAATCAAGTAGAATCACATCTATGGGAAACATTAGAATAAAATAGTTGTTTCCTAAGGTACTGTGACCTTGAAGAAATCATTGTAGAAAACATATTTTCTGTGATCTCGCATTGTTTTTCTGAAGGAGCTTTATGGTCTTTGTATGACTTTGGTCACAAGACCATCCTGGCACACCTGGAATGTCTTGTATTATTGGGTACCGCAAACAGTGCACAATAAGGACCAAAGTTGCAGGAGCATATTTTCCTTCAGGAAACATAGATTCGGGGCTTTGGTATGAGGAATTTGTTTTATCTGGGACCAACTTTTGCCTAGTAACCAATAAATATGCTTTTGCAGGCCTATTAGAGATTCAGTCCATAGAGGCTAGATCTCCCTGCTAATTCCTCCTTGAGTAACCCTCATTTTTGATCATCCCATGGGACTCAGAACACCAGCTACTGTCTGAGTAGACCCAGGGATGACAATTGTGGCCAGGTCTTCTGTGTACCTAAAGAGGTCAACACATTCTTATGTAACTTCCATACTTCTATAAGGTAGGCTGAGAGTGTAGCCCAGTGGTGGATTACTGCCCTATCTCTATAAGCAACCAGCTAATAAAAATAGAAAAAAAAATGAGTGGCCCCACATCTCCAAGTGCCCTGACATCCAGACACTTAGCTGGTTTTCAGTTTGCCATTGTTTGTCTGACAGGTGGGCACTATGGCAGATGGGAAACTTGACTGAACACAGAGGATGTGGCTAGCGATGTGAGGGTAACAGGGACATGAAAACACTGTGCTGTGGCCTGCCCACACCTCACCCATGCCCACGTGGAACTGGTCCACCACAGAGGTTGTCAGCAAAGAAACACTTTTTTTCCTGAGCTAAGAGCAAAACAAGGAATTCACAAATGTTTGGGGAACTCACAAGGAAGCCACAGTCCTGGGACCTCCTAGGCAGAGCTCAGAATCAACTAAGAGACTACAGTCTCTAGAACACAGGCAGCCTCATAACCTGAGCAAAATGCTTGTCACCGTGCGGCCACTGTCAACTGTGTGAGGGGGGCTGCGGAGGGGGGTGAGGGACATGCTAGTCTCCCAGGGCAGAGCTGCAGCCTGCCTGTCTCCCAGGCCCTGCTCTATCACAAATCCTGTGGGTCCCAGACTGTGCAGGCTGGCTTAGCCTTAGTCCCCACCAGGGAAGACTGCTTGAGTACTCAGCTCACGACAGCAAGTGCAGCAGAGAACAAAAGATGCCAAATCCTCTCAGAGGAACTTTCTCACGAGCAGAGGCCCAAGGGACAGTGCAGTGGGCTAGTGGGCAGCAGGCCAGGCTAGAGACACTGGGGCCTGCAGGGAAGGATGGCAGGGGGCGGTGTTTTCAATGAATGGTCAGGGGATCCTAGGAGACAGGGTCCTGCAGGAGCAAGGGCCTCCAGTCACCAGGCAGCAAGGGCATCTCTGACCTACACGTAAAAAATTGTGAGCATGGCTCCCCCTGGTCAGTCGCTGTGGGATTCTTGCATCTGGGAGTGCTGGTTCCTGATAGGGGCTCACAACTTCACTTTGCTGTGGAAGGGTCCTTGTGGGGGCAGGAGCTGGGTTCAGCGGCAGCTGTAATGGTCCAAGTGACGGACCTGTCAACCTGCCACCATGGCAGGTTTTCGCCTTAGCTCAGAGTGTCAGATCTCAGTGCCATGACCTTGATCAGAACGCCTTCTCATGGGGCCAGGATTTTTCTGTTCTCCATGAGGGGGAGAAACTAAGACCCAGAGAAGCCAAGCATGAACTCTATACATCTCTGAGCAGAGTCACTGTGTCTGGAGACATGTTCCTAAACTGCCCTGCCTCCCAAATGCCCAGTTGCCTCAGGAACCCATAACAGTGCTGGGTCCCTTCTCCAGGGTCCTCTCCATTGACCTCCCCTGCCTATGGCTGGTCCATCTCCAGAGATGCCTTGCTTGTTCTTTTTTGTTTGTTTGTTTGGTTGGTGGTTTTTTTGTTGTTGTTGTTGTTACTTTTTGGTTTTTTGTTTGTTTGTTTTTCTGAGACAGGGTTTCTCTGTGTAGCCTTCGCTGTCCTGGACTTGCTTTGTAGACCAGGCTGTCCTCAAACTCACAACGATCCAGCTGCCTCCGCCTCCCAAGTGCTGGGATTAAAGGCGTGAGCCACCACCGCCTGGCTGCCTTGCTTGTTCCTCCAGACCCCCCAGCTCGTGTCCTATTGGACACTGCTCTGTGAACAACTACCCTCCCCCTCTCACATTCCCAGAAGATGAGCTGGAGGTTGTGGCAGGGGCTCCCCTGGTCCCCCTGAACTCATTTCTCCCTGGAGGGGCCACAGACAGCCCACCAGCAGAAGTAAGTGGTAACCGCTCCTCGGCTGTCGGCTGATCTTTTTGATGGCCATGATTCTGTTTTCTTTACAAATAGGGTATTTGTTTGTTTTTATTCTTTCTTTTTCTGGTTTTGCTTTTTGTTTTGTTTTGTTTTTCAAGACTGGGTTTCTCTGTGTAGCCTTGGCTGTCCTGGACTCGCTTTGTAGAACAGGTTGGCCTCGAACTCACAGCAATCCACCTGCCTCTGCCTCCAGAGTGCTGGGATTAAAGGTATGCACCACCGCCGCCCTGTCTGTTTGTTTGTTTTTTGTTTTTCAAGACAGGGTTTCTCCATGTAGCCTTGGTTGTCCTGGACTCACTTTGTAGACTAGGCTGGCCTTGAACTCACAGTGATCCTCCTGCCTCTGCCTCCCGAATGAGTGCTGGTATGACAAGGCATGCGCCACCACACCCATTTTTAAAGGCCAGGGCTCTGGTTTTCAACAACCTGGGCTCAAATCTTGACTCTGTAGTCTTCTCCCTGTGTGGCTTAGGGTGAGTTCATTAACCTCTCTGTGCTCTCTGTGCAATAGATGAAAACAGTTCTTTACTGGATTATGTGAGTTGACACTCCTCAAGCACTTGGAATAGAGGCACTGGGGCGAGGCACGCTAAGGACCCTTCAAGGATCCACCCTGAGGCTGCCCTCCCTCAAATGTCCTTAGCACACGATGGACACCCACCCCTCACCTCCCCCCCCTGCACTGGCAGCCTGGCTCTCTCCACCTCCTCAATCTTCTATTCCTGGTGAGTCAGCTTGAGAGAGATCTTCAGAAGATCTAGGTTGGAGTATGTCATCACCCGGTAGCCTCCGCTTACCTTGAGTCACATCCTCCCTGGGGCCCACAAGGTCCAGTGCCTGCCCAGCTCTGACTGTCCCTGGGCTGTTCGCAGCCACGCCAGCCTCCTCTCGGCTTCTTAATCACGCCAGACTCACTCACTGCCTTTGCTCCGCCTGTCGCTTCCTCCTCCCCACCCCCACCCCCAGCCTCTCCTTCAAGATTTCTGCCACGTCCCCCTGCAAGCTGTCTCCCATGGACCTATTTGGAGTCATCGTCCACGTCTCTACCCTGGCTCCGTGGCACCATCATTCTGTCTCATGTCCTTTTTCATTTCTACCCCTTCTGACATCACATGTCTGGGACACATGGAGACAACTCCGCTTCCATACGTTCTCGTGTAACTCATTCAAGGGTAAAACATGGATGACTTCTACGTTCTCTGATGGGACAAATGCTCCTGCAGACTGTAGCATGACTGAACTGGGAGTGTCATGTGCTATCACCCAGCAACGCAGATGCCCCGCCTCCTTCTAATAACCTCTCTCTGGCGTGGAGCTGAATACCACTCAGTTGCCCACACTGGGGCTGGACCACATTTGACAGACAGCGGGGGTGCAGTGGGGTCTGCACCCCAGACCTTCCCTGCCCACAGTCGCATGCCCCAGCACAGAGGATGCAGATCACACAGACCTCGCTCTCTTTCGAGCTTTTGGTACCCAAGACTCCCGTGCTTCTGATCTCTCCAAAATGCCCAAGGCTGTGCAGGAAATACCTTGAATCAGCCGAGGCATAGAAGGGAGCCCCAGTCAGGCGAGGAATGGGTGAAGGGCCATTTCCTGGTAGCTGCAGACATCTGGGCTCTGAAGAGGGAGATGGATGAGGTTGGCCAAGGAGGCTTGCAGTTAGTCACCACTCACATAGTAGGGGCAGCGGGGGAGAGGGCAGCCCAGCACTGTGCCATTGTGATCGCCAGGGATATAAAAGGAATAGGAGCTAGTTCGGAGCCACGGTGCATTCTGAGATTACTCAAGCAGAAGAGTCAAGAGCCATTTAACCCATTTCTGTCTCGGGGACCCTCACATCAAGATGCATGGATCATTGGGGGAGGGGTGGGTTGGTGGTTCTGAGACGGGGTTCCATACTGTAGACCAGACTGGCCTCGAACTCACAGACATCCTGCTGCCGCCTCCTGAGTTCTGGGATTACAGGCATGAACTGTATGATCTGGTTTCCCCCCCCTCAAGCCTGACGCATCAAAAATCTGAGATCTGGTCTTCTCAGAGGATTGACTCACTGCCTGTTTGCAGCAGCAAAGGCAACGCCAGTAGGAGGCGCTGGTGAGGTGGGTGTGGGTCCTCCCACTGGGCGGCTACCCAGGAATTGCCTGAATACCATGCCGGACAATCTCATTAATGGGGACAAGCAAGCCCTGTCACAATCGCTGGGTCTTAAACATGGACACATTTGGGATCTGGGGATATGGGTAAGCCTGTGCCTTCGATCTCTGGAATCCACGTTAAGTTGGAAGGAGAGAGCTGACTCCACAAAGTTCTCTGACCCTCTGACCTCCACATGTGAACTGTGGCATGTGTGTATGTGCACCGCCTGCCCTCCACTCCCCCCTTTAATAATACCAGTAAAAAAAAAAAAATTTTTTTTTTTTATAGACACACTTTTTGGCCCAGCATCTCAAAGGAATGGCCCCTGAGGTAGCCTTGACAGTGTGGACAGAGGAGGTGGGATTTTCTAGTGTTCCCTCTCCTGACTGACTGAGTGACAACTCTGAGTCTCAAATAACTCCTGCTCTGGAAGCTAGGCTCATGTGTCACTGTCCTGGCAGCTGGAGTACTGGCAGGGCCCTCGGGAGCCCACACTGAGCTGTGGCTGCTCCCTGGAGTCCTCCTCAGGCTCCGCCCACACTGGCCCATGCTTTGTCCTTTGAGCCAGCCTTGCCTAGGGACCTTTGCACACCCTAGGCTCCCAGCCAGGGCTCCTCTTGCTGGACCCTCTGCCTGCCTAGGCACTTAAATCTTTTCGGTCTCTACACAAAGTCCATTCTGGGAGACATCAGGCACCTGTCTTTATCACAGCATGCCCCGCCTGACAGCCATGGCTAAGCACATGTGAGGGCTGGAGAGAGCTGTGCAGGTCAGCTGTGTAGGTCTGCTGGGCTGTCATCTCTCCAGGCTCTGGAGTGGGGCCTTGCATGTGGTTCTATCAAACCCCTCCACCATCATCCGGACCTCCACGCCCAGAGACTGAGCAGTAGGCCATCTGTCCAAGTACCCCTCCCCTTCGGCCTGACCGCACCTCTAAGGTGCTGATACCTGTTCCCAACCTCAACAGTCTGTGTCATCATCAGTTTGCAAGGCCCAATACAGTTTCTTTAACCTGACAGCTACATCTTGGGTGTCACTGTTCCCAGGTGACAAATCTGTCCTGGAAGTAGAAGGAGCTTGTCCTGTCCTTCTCTGCAGTCTGGACTGTGTCCCTGCACATGTTCTTGCTGTTTAGATTCCCAGTCCCGAGACCTGGAGAGTGACGCGTCTGCCTTGTAGCACCGGGTACAGCCTGAAAGCAGGAAGGAAAGCCAGTGCTCACTGCCCTCTCTGTGGCAGATTACACAGCCCCGTGTGTCTCATGATGGCCTGGGATGCTGTGAGTTCTCTGGGCCTCTGGCTCAGGCTGTGTGGTCAGCAGGGGGCCCCTCCCTCCTTTCAGGTGGGATTTGCATAGAGACCACACACACACACACACACACACACACACACACACACACACACACACACACCTTCTAAGGCAAGATCAAAGGGGAGGATAGGCAAGCCAGGCCTGTCCAGTCTGTGCAAGTGAGGTCCTGACCTTGACCTGGGGCTGGATAAAATTCCAGCTGCTGGGAAGAAGTTTTAGGTTTCATCACTGCCTCTCCGCGGTTGAAAGAGGCCAATATTTTACCTTGGGGGATGACAATGAGACCAAACACATGCTGGACCTTGATGCAGAGGTGCAGAGGGATTTTTCTAAGCTGATGCCAAAGGCAGGATCCATGGCTGCATTTAGCTTTAGAAATGTAAACAAATTGGTCCATTTCAAAAGCATGTTGGATGCAGATAAGACTGGGTTTAACTATCTTTCAATTCCTACTCCTTAGTAAGAGAAAGGTCTGGATACCAGATCCTGGGTCGGCCGGGGGGGGGCAGGGGGTGCACACAGGCCCTCCACAGGGACTCCCCATGTTAGTCAAGGGCAGATGAGCACCTGGAAACCTGCATCTAGCAATTATAGGATCAAAAAGGCAACACAGTGACATGTTTTCATTTGTTAAACTGGCAGCCAGCTGTACTTTGTATCAAGTGAGGGACCTAGGAAGGGAGGCCTGGGAGCCTTTGGGACTGAACCTGTCGAATGGCCACACAGGACTGGAAATCCTAGAGAGCAGTCAGGTCCCAAATGTCCCAAAGAAAAATACCCCTTGCTTCACTCTCCTGGTCTTCAAATTCCTCTTTAAGAAACAGGACAGAGGCTGGGAGTGTGGTTCAGAGTGCGCGCCTGCCGTGCGGAAAAGCCTTAGGTTCCATCCCAATGCTGTATACGCTGGGCATGATGGGTCACGCCTGTAATCCCAGCATTGAGGTGTAGGAGGCAGGAGAATTCAGAAGTTAAAGTTCTTACAAAGTCATCCTCAGCCACACCTCAAGGCCAGTCTGAGCTACAAAAGACACAAACAATGCCAAGAGGGGGGTGCGGTGGGGGAGACAGAGACTCTGAAAGGAAGGCAGGTCAGGAAGGAGCTAGGGTGGAGCTCAGAACACTGACACTTAGGGTGTGGTATCCCTAGATTCCATCCCCACTATACACCCATTCCCAAAGTAATAGAAATTCATAGAAACACAAGCATCAAGGATATTTATTGCAATTGACATTGTGTTTGCTGTGCTGGGCACTGGACACGGGTTCACGCACGCATGGCAGTAGCCCTGCCACCTAGTGCCAACCTCGCCCTCTTTTGTATTTTTCATTTTGAGACAGGGTCTCACTAAGTTACCGAGATGACCCTGCTCTCACTCTCTACCTCAGGTTTCTAGCCTCTGCAGCAGCTGGGAAGACAAGCCCAGGCCTCCAGGCCTGGCTTTTTATTAGAATCTTATATGTGATAGTAAAGTCGAATTCTCTAAATTGGATTCCAGGCATCATAATGCCCAGTAGCTCATTGCACATTTCAAATAGTAATGGTGAGGGTTTTAAATGCACCCAATCCAAAGGGAGAATAGGTGTTCCGGGCCATACTTCACTTATCTGCACACACCTGTCGACATCACCTCCTTACTTGCTAAATGCATACTTAACCACATGCCAAATAAAAATAAAGTATGTGCTTAGAACGACTAGGTTTGCAGCTAAGTTAATGAATCTACTCTAAAGGCACCTAGACTAGCATTCATTGTAAAGATTTATTTTTATTTTCGATGTATGAGTGTTTTGCCTACATGTATGTCTATGCACCAGGTACATGCAATGAAAGTGGGTGGATGTCCTGGAACCAAAGTTACAGATGGTTGTGAGCCTCCATGTGGGTGCTGGGAATTGAACCCAGGTTCTCTGCAAAAACAGCCAGTGCTTTGCCACTGAGTCATCTCTCCAGCCCTGCCCTACGATTTTGATGATAATTTTTTAAAAAAGACTCCAAAGCTGTGCTCCACCCCCTGATATGTGTCTCTTTTCTTATGTAGTAAGAAAACTTAACAATGGTGAGATCGTCTGCATATCCTTTTCTTTTCATACTTGTTTGTGTTTGCTGAAATTTTGAACAATTAAAAAAGTGTCCATGCATGTGTGCGTGTGTGTGCAGGTGTGTGCAGGTGTGTGTGCATATGTGCATATGTGTGTCTGTACGTAAGCACATGTGCATGTGCCTGTGCATGTGTGTGTATGTGTGTGTGTGCATGTGTGTGCACACACATGTCTGTGCATGCACACATGTGCGTGTGTATCTGTCTTGTGTGCACATGTGTCTGTGTGTGCATGTGTGTCTGTGTGTGTGTGTCTGTGATACATATTCATTGTAGAAAAATCTAGAACTGTGACTATAGGTACCAGAGTGATGTCTCACACTCCCAGTACTCCATGTAAACATTAGTTAAAGTCGCTGTATTCATGATACTGAACCCTCATTTTTTTATGTTTTTTTTTCCCCGTTAGGTAGTCTGTAGATTTTATGTGACAGTTCTTTCTCTTTGTTCCTCTCCCCACCTCCTCTTTTTCTCTGAGCCCTGGCTGGCCTTGAACTCTCAGTCATCATCCTGCCTCAGCCTCTCATTTGCTGAGATTACAGGCATGAGCACCCAGGCCAGGTTCACTTGTTTTTTTCTTTTCCACTTTAAGCTTCATAAAATAGTCTTTTTAAATTTTGAATTAAGTTAGCACATGAGAATTGGGCATGTGGCTCAAGCACACATGTGTGCTGCCTAACATGTGTGAGGCCCTGAATTCTACCCTCAGTGCTTTGAAACAAAACAAACTAAATCAGTTTGAGGAGACAAGCAATAGTCTGGTGCACAGACAGGCCATAGCCAACGATGAAGAGTTTTTATTTGGTTGGTTTTGGTTCCTAATTTTATTTTTTATGAGCTTCTGACATTTCTCAAATGGTGGAGAAAACATGTTTGCTGGAAATCTGACAGAACACCTGGCCATTTCTTTGAGTTGGTTCCTGAACGTAGATGCGTGGCAGCTGCACACACAGCGTAGGTGAGCTGTGAAGATGCCAGGTTAACCGCCTCCCAGCGTCGCAGTTTTAAAAGAGTGAGTTAGAGGAAGAGTATCTGGCTTTGTGTTTCTTTGACCAGGAATGTGTTTAAAATCCCACTGAGCAGCTGGGTGGTAGTGGCACATGCCTCACGTCTCAGCATGTGGGAGGCAGAGGCAGGCAGATCTCTGTGAGTTTGAGGGCAGCCTGGTCTACAGAGTGATTTCAAGACACCTAGGGCTACAATGAGAAACCCTGCCTCAAAAAACCAGAAAGGAGCTGGGTGGTGGTGGCCCACTCCTTTAACCCCAGCACTCGGGAGGCAGAGGCAGGGGCAGGCAGATCACTATGAGTTCAAGGCCACCCTGGTCTACAAAGTGAGTCTAGGACAGCCACAGCTACATAGGGAAACCCTGTCTCAAACACACACACACACACACACACACACACACACACACACACACACACACACAAAAAAAGAAGAAGAAGAAGAAGAAGAAGAAGAAGAAGAAGAAGAAGAAGAAGAAGAAGAAGAAGAAAAATCCCTCTGAGGGAGAAAAGACACCCAGGGTCTCCTCCTCAAAGTATAGAACAGGACCACATCAGTTCCTTGTGAATTATTGTTGCTAAAATTCTTTTTCCAAAGCGATAACATCTAACCCCTCCATTGTAAGGTCCCAAAAACAAACTGAGGTGTGATGGCGCCAAAGTCCATTCTGAGGATCCATGCAGTTTATTTGGCTTAGTTACAGAGTATAGGTGAGAGGTCACAGGCGGGATCACGAGTGACCTTAAAGCAGGTGTAGTCACCTCAGTCCTTCCCCACCTATATGCTCCAGCTACCTCCCCAGGCCGCTGGCTGGGAGGTGTGGCTGGGAGGTGTGGCTGGGGGGTGTGGCTGGGAGGTGTGGCTAGGAGGTGTGGCTGGCTGCTCAGAGGAGGGTCTCATGACCCTCTGCCCCGCTTCCATGGTAACATCAACAATCAGCAAACTCCTCTGCAGTGACCTTTTGCAAGCTGACATGGATGATTTGACAAAGATGGCAGGACTTTGGCTCTGCTAGGGTTTCCAGAGCAGGCAGCCTAGACACCACCGGTGGGAACTTCATCCTGAGCCGGGCATGACAGTCATAGTCAAGTCTCATATTGGTCAGGCAGTAGACACCCACTGACTCATTGTCACCAGGCGAGGCCCACGTGACGCAGCTCAGGAGGGCAGGCTGAGGCCTGGAGGTGTCATTTGAATCCATCTTCACTTCTGGCCATGACTTCAGCTCCTTCCCAGTAGGTCAAGCAGGTCTGGGCTCAGGATTCTTCTGTCACCTCCATGTCACTGCTGTGTGAGCACTTGGGCAGACACAGAGTTTTCGTGGTGCCATCACACTCTACCTAGACAGCAATTTGCTCTTTTTCTGATGGCACCAGCTCCTCCTATGGACTCTCATGTCCATGGCCATAGACAGCACCAACCTCCTAGAGATGCTGGGTAGAGGTGAGGCAGAACTTGTCAAGCACTGGGACTGACTGGCATATAGGACATGCCTTGTGGCTCTTGGCCCTCTGCCTGGCATATAATGGCACTCAGGAGAGTGACTAACTGTATCAGCTGGGGTTTCATATGAGCTTCTCAGAATTCAACTGTAACAATGGCTGGAGGTACATTGCCTGCCTCACACCTCCTATCTACCCCTGCCAGCACAGCCCAATGAGCCGCACAGCTCCATCCTCTACCCTCTCCAGAGTGGAAGATAAAGAGGGTTTCCACCACAGCAGCACGTTTGACTGTACCGCCGTCCACACCGCAAGGCTGGCTGTGAGACGACTAGGAAGCAGATGTGGCGCCTCATGTGCCACTCCTCAGATACACAGGCTCTCCTCCTGACAGATGCGCTCTAAGTAGAAAATGCACCGAATACACGAAATATGTGGAGCAGCCCCAGTCATCAGTGTAGTGCACCCTGCACACAGCTCCCTGCATACAGTGCCTTGCATACAGCGCCTTACATAAATCACCCTGCACCTAGCACCCTGCATAAATCACCCTGCACCTAGCACCCTGCATAAATCACCCTGCACATAGCACTTTCCATAAAGTACCCTGCATAAATCACCCGCACCTAACCCTTTGCACTCAGACTGTGGCAGGCAGTTGACTTGGGGCTGTGGTCACTGCTGCCCAACACCAAGAGAGCACCAGATTGCAGTTCAGTAGCCTGGGAAAAGGTCTAAAAGTCAATGGTCTACTAGGTGCCACTCAAGACATACCAAGCCAAGAAGCCCAAGTCAAATCCCTAAGCTTCAGACACTACCGGTAGCTATTAGCCGTTTCCTGGGTAACAGGCCTGGACCCATGGGTAGAGTACCATCTGCAACAGATCAAAGCAGTGTTGGCTTAAACACTTGTGTCTCTGTCACTCTGTCTCCTGAGGGCCCACCCGGTGAGCCAGATGCTTTGTGGGGCACTCTCTGAGGTCTTCTAACCCGGGCTCCCCTTCCCAGATGATGGCCTTGTCTGCTTGGCCCAGGAGGGGTCTACCTGAAACATGAGGAGGCCAACGTAGAGCTTCCTATCCTCACTCCCTCAGGGCCCTCAGGCCAGCTACAGCTACAGGGGTGCGTGGAGAGGCACGGTCTTTCTTTGGGGTCATTCTGTTAAGAACTAGAAGTTCTGAGGAAAGGAGACTAAGCAGGATTGTCAGTGCTCACTATGGGACACAGGCATTAATTAACGCACACACTGATTTTAATGGATCATTACAAACCTTGAGAGATGCTGGGAAAGAGAGGGACTAACTATAAAGGAGGTGGGGGAAATGTGAACTCCGACCTAGGCAATGTGGAGGTACCTGGGAAGAGGAAGCAGAGGTGCAAAGGGCCTGTGGTCCACAGACGTGGAACACACTCCAGGTCCTCAAGAAACCTTTTGCAGAGAACTTGAGCTCAATTCTCAGCACCTACATGGAGGCTCCCAGCAACCTGTAACTCCAGTGTCATGGGCACTGCATGCACCTGGGAGACAGACATTCATGTAGGCAAAACACCGACACATGTAAAATAAAAATAAATCCTTACAACAAATACTAGTCTAGCTGCCTATAAAAGTAGATTCATTAACTTACTGGTAAAGTTAATATATGCCATTCTTTTTAGAATATGTTTTCTTTTCTTTTTAAAAAAGATTTATTTATTCATGCATTTTGTGTATGAGTGCTCTGTCTGTCTTCATGCACACCAGAAGAGTTGATCAGATCCCATTGCAGATGGTTGTGAGCTACCATGTGGTTGCTGGGAATTGAATTCAGGACCTCTGGAAGAGCAGTGAAGTGCTCTTAACCACTGAACCATCTCTCCAACCCCCATAGAATATGTTTTATTTTTATTTGACATGATAATTACAAATTTGTCAAGTACAAGATAATGTCAGTAGGTATATGAGATGACCTCAGACACCAGTTGGCTTTGTTTGTTTGTTTGTTTTTGTTTATTTGATTGTTTTCTTTTCTTTTTCAAGATAGGGTTTCTCTGTGTAACAGCCCTGGCTGTCCTGGAACTTGCTTCGTAGACCAGGCTGGACTCAAGCTCATAAAGATCCACCTGCCTCTGCCTCCTGAGTGCAGGGATTAAAGACATGCACCACTACGCCCAGCCCACCTACTATTTATCAGACTTCTATACACAGGGTAGTTGAAGTGAGTCCCTGAGACTGGCTTACAGGAAGGAGTGGTAGCCTGGATCAGAAACTTCTACTTGGTTCCAGGCACTTTTCTAAGGTTTAGTATGTAACTCACTCAATCTGGAGCAAGCCACAGAGTGGCTCCCAGCATTCCTTCTGTCTTCTGAAGCAAATGCCCCTGGGAAGGGACTTGTGGGGCTTTATAGGCGTGGTGTCTTGGAGACACAGCAGAGAGGACCCTTAGCAGAGACAGCGCCAGGCCAGGATGCAGGTCCGATAGTCAGAACGCCTCTGCTTGCAGCCTGCAGAGTGTTGGCCAGGAGCCCAACCATAGTAGCTCCATCCACTGTGGGAAGCTCCTGCACCACCAGGAACCACCAAGCAGCACCCAAGCTCTGTCCCCAGCTGGGAAGCCATGAGAGCCATGCCAGAGAGGCTGTGTGGGCCCAGAGGTGGGGGCTCCTGGGGCCCCGACTGGCAACACTCCACCAGCCTTCCACACAGGGGATCTGAATGAGTCGCTTCCGTGGCCCAGACACCTCAGGATCATCATTGTCAGATAGAAATGGATGAATGGTAGGGACACGATTTGCCTGGAGTCACACACCCAAGGCCCAGGAGCAGGCTTTGAAACAAGGCTGGCTACCCAGAGCCTTGCTTCACCATCCATAGCAACTGCCCTCCTTGAAGCAGGGCAAGTGGTAGCAGGAGGCCATTTGGCAAGGATGGAACTAACCAGAGCCTTGAACACCAGGGTAACTTGAACTGAGGCTTATTTTGTCATGGTGGACCAAGAACTCCAAACTAGCAGGACCCTTGGGCTGCTCACCCATGTGGAATGTGTGAGGGTTGGGGCTGACAATGTCCAATATGGCCTCAACTTCTCTTGGGTAGCTGGGCTGTGGTTAATGAGAATGGCTCCAGGTGAGGCAGCTCTAGGATAGGTTTTTACCTGAGGTGCCCAAGGGTGGTGGGTTGAATGATATTTCTCTCAGTGCTTATGTGATGGTGCTAAATTTCAGTCCTTCAGAAAGCCTGTGTTTTTGGAGACAGGGCCTTCAAACATGGAATGAAATAAAAATGTAGTCACTGGATTAGAATCCTCATGAGAAGAGACTAGGATACAGACAGACACAAGGAAGACTGTACAGGAACTAGGGGGAGACGAGGGCCATGTCTCCAAGCCAAGCAGGAAGGTCTCAGGAGGCCTTCCCTGTGACGCCCCGCCCTGGACTTGTAGCATCGTGCGTGTTCATGCTGCAGCCAGCTGCCAGGGAAGCAGGCATCCCACGCAAGACAAGCCCCAGCCAGCACCCCACGAAACTCTTGCTGAGCCCACCTTCATTGCTTCAGAGTCTGCCTCTGCGGGAAGATGCCAGGTGAGAAGCCATCGGGTTGCGGGCGGCGGCGGGGGGGGGCTGGGGGCTGGCTCATTGTTGGCAGCTGGGGTGCCACAGGTCTTGGAGTGTAGCTGGAGCTAGGGGCATGTGCCTGGGAGAGGAGACGACGCTAAGTAAACAGAAAGAATGCCAGTCCACGATACACATTCTTTATTTTATCTGTGAGTATGCGTGTATGCACATGTGTGCTGTGCTGGGGGACCAAACCCAGGCCCGAGTACAAGTTACCGTATTTTCCAGCGTATAAGACGACCCCCAACTTTAACTTTTCCAGTTAAAATATAGAGTTTGGAAGCCAGGCATGGTGGCACACGCCTTTAATCCCAGCACTCAGGAGGCAGAGGCAGGTGGATCACTGTGAGTTCAAAGCCAGCCTGGTCTACAAAGTTAGTCCAAGACCACCAAGGCTACACAGAGAAACCCTGTCTCGAAAAACATATCTCTGTCTCTCTCTGTCTCTCTGTCTCTCTCTCCCTCTCTGTCTCTCTCTCTGTCTCTCTCTCTGTCTCTCTCTCTGTCTCTCTCTCTTCTCTCCCTCCTCTTCTCTCTCTTCTCTCTCTCTCTCTCTGTCTCTCTCTCTCTCTCTCTCTCTCTCTCTCTCTCTCTCTCTCTCTCTCTCTCTCTCTCTCTCTGTCCTGGCTTTCTTTTCCTCCTCTTTAGTAATGAGTGGAATGTAGCACTGGGGAGAACTTGCCTGGTAAGCCTGATGCCCTGGTGTCCAGCTGCAGCCCTGAAAACGATAAGTATGTAAGTCCTTCCTGCTATCCTGGGCGAGTTGTCCTGTCTAGATGGTGGGAAATGGGGGGGGGGGGCTGGTACTCACAGGGGGGTCAGGATCCCTGTGTCGTCTTCCCTCAGTCAGCGGAATGCCTTGCACTGAAACTCTGATCCCAGCACTGCACTGTGATGGATGTGTAGAGGTATCCAGGCTGGGGCGGGGGCTAAAGCTGGCATGGGACATGGCTGCTGGCTGATGGACGGATGACTGGGCCTTGCTGATGAAGGAGGCAGGCAGGGAGCACAGTCGACGTGAAGGCAAACTGGGAGCACAGTCGACGTGAAGGCAAATTCTGGAAGATATTTTTCTCTCTTACAAGAAAACTGTTCTAATTTCTCCAGGGACCACCTCTCCCCTGTGTAGGGTAAGTCCCTGAAGCTCCATTTAATTTCATTTCTCTGCGTGTTGTTGTGAGCATGCACATTTGTATGTGTAGGAGGCACACATCCCATATGGATGTGAGCATGTGCAGGCCTGAAGCTAACATTTGGTGACTTTCTCCCGCCTCTATTATATTCACTGAGGCAAGGTCTCTAGCAAGTCCTGGAGCTCACCGGTTCCAGCTAGTCCCACAGCCAGGCTTCCTCTGGGGGCCCTGCCTCTGCTCCTTGTGTCCTAAAATCACAGGCAGCATCCAGACCTACCTGGCTTTTACACGGTGCTAGGGATGCAAACTTTGGTCCTGGGGTGTGACTACATAGAAATTTCTGTCTGTATAGCTTACATTTCCCTGTAGAAGACAAGAGTACACAGAATAAAATGGAAGTTTTTGATAAATTAGAAGATGATAAGTATCCAGAGCTGTTAAGCTGGATAGGAAAATGGGGGTGGAGGAAAGGGGGTGAGGGGCAAGTGCAGGCGCCCTTGAAGGTATCACTTCAATAAAACCTGAAGGAGGGAGCCATGTGAGTGCTGGGAAGGGAACAGCCTGTGTGAAGGTCCTGAGCGTGTTCCTGGCAAATTGGGGGCCATGTGGTTGGACTCATCTGAGCAAGGAGAAAGGGGCCATGGAATGATTGAGACCCAAGGGAGACGGAAGAAAGCTGGGAAAACTTGGGATATATATCCTGTGGGAAAGCTGGCAGCCCAGGGAAGGTTCTGAAGCAAGGGTGTCTGATCTGACTCAGGTTTAGGCAGGATGCCGGAGACTGGCCACGAGCTTCTACACAGCCGGAGCATCTTCCCTTTGGGCCGAGGCTGCTCAGTTCCATCTTTGCTTTTGAGCTTCTGACCTTTGGCTGCACTTCTCCCCAGGGGCAGAGGAGACTTTGGACACAGAGTGTGAGGGGTATAGAGCCCAGCTTAGGCAGTACTAAGTGAAGAAGTGTGCTGGCCCAGCCTGACCCTGCCCTGCCCTGACAAAACGGGATCAATCAACTTTACCAACTAGCCAACTCTTCCTGTTCTGCTTGCTAGCCCTGGCTCCACAATACCGCCGCCTCAGAGGGTATCGTGCCGGTCTTGTGCAAAGCACGGGGCTCCCTCGGTGCTCTGGGTCCTGGGCACTGACCTGGAGAGTTCTCAGATCCTTGATGTAGGGGTTCCAGACTTGCTGGCTACAAATCCTGGCTCCAGTAGGGACTACTGGGAGCCGCAGGGGCAAAGGCTGGCCACTTCCCAGTGCCAAGTCGGAAGTGCCAGGAAGGAAGGAAGGTGTGTCCAAATGTGTCTGTAAGAAATCCCTTAGGCAGACAGACCTGACTGTACCTGGCTCACTGTGTGGCTAGGAAGGCCCATGCTCTCTGTCAGCGCTTCTTTCATGCCAGCTGTGGAGCCAGGCAGAGTGTGGGCTAAAGGACACAGCAGGGTACCCAGCACCCTCTGCTCATGTGTTTTCTTGGCCTTCATGGTCCTCATTAAGCTGATGCAAAAGCAGTCCCGGCTGGCTTGGGACTGAAGTCTGAAACTCCCTCTGCAGATCCGGAGCACCCTGCAGTCTTTGGGGTGGCGCCTGCAGTGTCACTGGCTTACGGTGGTGGTCAGCAAGCCTCCGCAGACAGTCCCGCAGAGGCGGAGGGCAGCTCAGTGAGCGCGCATTCCGGTGGGTAGCCGTGACCGCTGGAGAAAAGACCAGATGTGTTTTTACAATTGGTTCCTTTAGACACAGTCCCTACTAGATCGGGCCTTGATCGGAATGCGGAGGGGGCTGCGGGGATAATTCCGCTCACGAGGCCCCACGTGGTCTGTCTGCACTTCGGGACTGTGCGGGCTTTCGGTGGACTTCTGGGCCCATCTCACGTGCGTTCAGGAGGACCGAGTGCGAGTCCACGCTGAGGCCCGGGAACGCGTGGGCATCTGGAGGGCGCGGCCGGGGCGGGGCGGGGCGCGTGACGCTCGGCGTTAGCCAATGGGGCGCGCGCCCGAGGCCGAGCCTCCTGCGAGCCTTCGCGGCGCCCGCGGCATCACGTGAGCGGTCGGAGAGCGCGGAGAGCGGCGAGCGCCCAGCTCGGCCGCAGGGAGTGCGGGCTGCGGCCAAGAGCGCTGGACGCGCGGCCGCATACGGAGCCGGGCCGCACGCGCGAGGCCGCACCAGGCAACGCCAAGTCCAGGTGGGAGACGCGCGAGATACCGCGGCCGCGTGGGTCCGCCCGGGGGAATCGCAGGCTGTCCCCTTACCCCGCGCTGTCCGAGCCGCGCGCGGGGACCCTGAAAATGCGGGAACCCCCGTGTGAGCGCGCGGGGACCGCGGAGGGTGAACCTCATGTGCGCAGCTCCTGACCACAGAGCCCACGCGCGTCCGTGGCACTCCTGAACCTGCGCTCCCATATGGCGGCGCCTGGCGGGGCCTGGAGACCGAGGGGCAGAGAGGTTACTATCGGTCACCGCTGCGGTGGCCTAAGAGGGGAAGCGGAGGAGGGCACTGGGTGGAGGGTAAGGTGATCTCCGAAGCTGTGAGCAGGAGGCTGGGCCACCTCCTTTCCCACGTACTTCACACCCACGGGTGGGCACCCACGCGCGGGCACCTGGCGGACACCCGCACGGCTGCACTGCGCCCAGCACACGCAGTCACAAGACACAAACTCACACCCATTTGCGCGCACCCGCAGCGTTCCCGCGCCTATGCTCCGTTTCCCTAGAGTCCTCAGGCCCCTTTGCCCAAACAGGGAGAGATGGTTGAGGGTAGCAGCCACGGAGCAGAGCAGGCCACCCCTCTTGGAAACCCTCTGGCCTGGAGGGCACAGAGGTTGTTTTCTCCCACAGCATGGGAAGGTAAAATCCCATATGTTTGATCGAGCCCTTCAGATGTTTCCCCTGACCGTGGGGAGCCCCCGCCACCCTACAGGTGCGAGAATGGAAGTAACTTTGGGGCCTTCGGACTCCTCAGGGAGAAGACTCTTATTTTGAAGAACGGTCCCCATTCGCCACCCCCGTGATTTGCACGCTGACCCAATGGCTAGCTAGCCCTTGGCCGGCTCTCGGCTTGTTATCAATTACATGTTGTTCCTACAGCCGCTGTGTCCCCGGGAGGATAAACAGCAGGCCTGGCCGGCTAAGAGAGGGGGCGGAGTCTGCCGGGGACGGTGCCCAGAACAGGGTGCCCCCTCCCCCTGCACGCAGCTTGCGCCTCTGGCTGCGCCACGTGCTGCTGTTTTTCAGGGACCAGCTTGAGCGCTGACGCTCTGGCTTTCAGCTCTGGGTCCAGGAAGCCCCAGATCTCCTGGCCCCTTAGTACCTCAGTGTTCTGGGGATTGCTCAGCACCGTTTTAAGATCCTGTTAACTGGCTACAGCCACTCCACTCCTGTATTTACTCTACTCCTGCATCCTGGAACCCTTAAGCAAAGGCTAGGGCTGTTTTTGACTCTAGATCTAACCGTCAGAATCGCTTGTCTCCTGGTGGGGGAAGAAAAGCACACAAGACAGTTCTCACAGTGGTGCCTGCTGTGAAAGAATACAATCCTGGGTGATCTATTCAAGGGAAAGTGACTTCTGAGTTGAGATCTAAATTCTGAGCTCCCACCTGGAATGCTAGGAGAGGCAGGACTTCCACTGAAGGGACATTGAAGCCATAGCCCAGGCTCTGTTAGTGCGGGTGAGCCAGGCCTGGAGCAGTTGGAGTGGCAACATGTGGGTGGGCACGGACCTGGAGGAATCTGAGCATTTGGGGGGGCTTCCTTTTGCCATCGTCCTTCTGTTCCTTTCTTCTCTCCCCCCCCCCCACTCCTGCACTTCTGCATTTCAATGGGCTCTCCCGTAGCTGCCTTTGAACTCCCGATCCTCTGGCCTCAGCCTCCTGAATGCTGAGGTTACTGACTTGAGCCACTATGCCCACCCCGCACCACTGTTTAATTTTACATCAGACCTTGGTTTCTATCCTTTTAGAAAGGAAGCCTCAGTGCCATGCTCACCCTTGGAAACAGTGAGGCCGCTCAGTGTTGTGGGGAGTGTCCCAGCTGTGGTCCCGTTTCATTTGGGGAGATTTTAGGTGGTCCTGTTCTGGGTCCTGGAACATCTTGTATGACCTTAGTAAGTGCTCAGTGTACATGAGCTCGCTGGGTGTGCATATACCCTAGGAGACAGGTCACACTGGAAGCACCCAGATGTGCACACAGAGAAGTTGTGTCGCTTGCCTGAGGCCACATAGCTGACAGCCACTGATAAGGCGGGCGCTAGTAGGGTGGGTGACAGACGAGGCTGGGAGAATGGAGTGTGTGGGCTCTGCCCAGCCCCTTTGCCCTTTACACTGTCTGGCGCTTTGTTCCTCCCCAACCTCTGCTGTGGTAAAGAGTGTGTATTTGGAAACACATCCCCAGCGTTAAATCTTTAGCTGAGTATTTAAATTCAGTTGGCCTCCTAGCAAGACTACCCTTGGGCTCCAATCTTGCCTCTATTCCCTGGACCAAGAGAGAAACTTAGAGGGCAGCAAAGCATAGAACAGTTAGGGAAACTGAGGCATGGGGGAGCCTGATGATTGGCCTCTTGACTGCTGGGCAGTAGCAGGTGCCAGGCTGCAGAGTGGACCTAATGACAGATGGACAGGGTGTGGGTACAGACACTCTGAGCAATTCCTCTACATCAGTCTTGATAATCAGACAGCCTTGGCCACTGGGAGGGGACAAAGGTCCGGAGAGGTGGCCCCATCACAGCCAGATACTGTTGACTCTCCTTGGACGCCAGACCTAGGATAGCCTTTGGCTTCAGAGGACACAGCTCTCCCCTCTCCTTCCTAGCAACGTTCTCTGAGCCCCTCTTGGGTACCGGGTTTGGTGCTGAGTTCTGGGGACCCAGGAGAGTGTGCTGCCAAGAGGGGACACAGGCATCTTCCCAACTCGGTGAGTGTCAGATAGGAGAGCTTGGGGGACAGGGAGGCAGAACAGGAGGCTCTGCTCCCACACATTGGCCAAAGATAAATGTCATCCCCCATCCTGCCCAAAGGTTGTGAGGTCCACGGAAGTTACTCATGAGCTGGGCTCTCAGACCTTCCATGGACTCATGGCCGCCAGGGAGGCTCGACCTTTGGTTGGTCATGGCAGGAAAGTGTTAGGTGTCATGGAGGGAGTGCTTTGCTCAAGTATGCCTTACTTTGCCCAGTCATGGAGTCTCGGCCATCTTTGAACTAGACTGCGGAGATTGGTGGGGAAACACTCTGAAGGCAGGCAGGCAGGCACTTAATGGCCTTTAACTTTTTCTCCAAACTATAGCTACCAGGTGAACTCACAGGCAGCCCATATAGATGCGTGTCACATCCAGTTCTCCAAACCTTGCACTTGCATTCACAGAAGTTCACTTTTGAAAAGCTAAAGTGAACCTCTAACAAGCAGCCCGTGTTTTTATTTGCTCAATCTGGAAATCCTACAGAAGAGCCCCAGTGGCACAGGCTCAGAGGGCAAATGGTCTTTCCCTTCCCACCCCACCCCCCTCTGACTCCAAGTAGTGAACAGAGTCTAGGGTCCCTTCACTTGCAGGGCCTCCTGGCCCTAACCTCCTCTCCCCATGGACTCAGCTGTTCACCACAGACAAGAGTATTCCTTGTCTTATTCTTTTCCAGGATCATTCTGGAAAATGTTTGAAATCAGAAGTGCCCCCGGGTTGTGCAATGGTCCTGGAGAGGGCTCTTTTGCAAACAGAGTGATGCAATTTTTGAAAACATGCTTGCCGGCCTCATTCTCCCTTGGGATGGAGGCAGGATCTGGACATTTGGCCACAGGAGGCCTTGGGCAGGCAGCCGAGGGTGGGGGCTGCAAGGCACCGGTGAGCATGCCGTTCTTCTAACCCATCCTCCCTTGTTCCCTCTTTGCAGCCACCACAGGCTCGGCCAGGCCAGCATGGTGGACCACTTGCTTCCAGTGGGCGAGACCTTCTCGTCACCGAAATGCCCAGTGCGTTACCTGGGTGATAGGCTGGCCAGCCGACGGCCATACCACATGTTCCCCTCACCCGTCTCTGAGGATGACAGCGATGTCTCCAGCCCCTGCTCTTGTGCCAGCCCTGACTCGCAAGCCTTCTGTTCCTGCTACAGTGCAGGCCCAAGCCCTGAGGCCCAGGACAGCATCTTGGATTTCCTCCTGTCTCAGGCCACACTGGGCAGTGGTGGTGGTGGTGGCAGCGGGGGTGTCGGAAATAGCAGTGGCCCTGTGACCTGGGGGTCGTGGAGAAGAGCCGCCGTGCCTGTGAAGGGGGAACATTTCTGCTTCCCTGAATTTCTGTCAGGGGAGCCTGATGACGTCTCCAGGCCCTTCCAGCCTACCCTGGAGGAGATTGAAGAATTTTTGGAAGAAAACATGGAGGTGGAGGTCAAGGAGACCCCAGAGAGCAGCAGCAGCAGCAGCAGCAGCAGCAGCAGCAGCAGCAGCAGCAGCAGCAGGGACCCGGAGGCGGGCAGCCAGCTCTCAGCTGGGTCACACCGGAGCCATCTCCATCCGGAGTCCAGTGGGAGAGAGCGCTGTACCCCACCACCAGGTGGCACTGGTGGGGGTGGTACCCAGGGTGCTGGTGAGGGGCCAGCACGTGACGGCCCCATGCCGGTGTTGCTACAGATCCAGCCCGTGGCTGTGAAGCAGGAGGCAGGTGCAGGGCCAGCCTCCCCAGGGCAGGCCCCAGAGAGCGTCAAGGTCGCCCAGCTCCTGGTCAACATCCAGGGGCAGACCTTTGCACTCCTGCCTCAAGTGGTACCATCCTCCAACTTGAACCTGCCTTCAAAGTTTGTGCGCATCGCGCCTGTGCCCATCGCCGCCAAACCCATTGGCTCGGGATCCCTAGGGTCGGGCCCTGCTGGCCTCCTTGTGGGCCAGAAGTTTTCCAAGAACCCTGCAGCAGAACTCCTCAAAATGCACAAATGCACTTTCCCAGGCTGCAGCAAGATGTACACCAAGAGCAGCCACCTCAAGGCCCACCTGCGCCGGCACACGGGCGAGAAGCCCTTCGCCTGCACCTGGCCGGGCTGTGGCTGGAGGTCAGTACCTGTGGACAGGCTGGGCGGCAAGCAAGTAGGCTCATCTCTGCTCACTTGGGTGTGTGGCCAAGGCCCCTTTGTCCATTAGATAAGGTAGATTAGGAAAGGAGCAAGGGATGGGCATGGGGCAGGGTCAGAGATGGCACAATTTTTGAAGACTTCCTTGTCCCACTTGGTGACTAAAGCCGGAAGCCACCTGGTCTCTGGTTTCTTCAAAGACCAGGTAGGTAAGTCTTGCTGGGGCTTGTGCTGTGTGGGAGTCTCTCGGGCTGGGATGGAAGAGAAGGGGCTGGGCCGAAGTAGAGGGAACTTCAGCTAAGTGGTGGCACACAGGCCACCAGCCAGAGGCCTATCCAGCCTCACAGCACGTCCGGGTAAGTACCACCATCAACCCATGATATTTCTGGTCAGGTACATGAAACTATGACTGCCTAAGAACCACCCAGGCCACACCACTCTGAGTGGAATGTGAACCCCAAGACTTGAGCTAAAAAATGCCACTCCCCTCCAGCCAGGGGATGAAAACCTGCCCAGATGTGGGCTGAGCTTTGCCTCCTTTCTTCCTGGGGACATGGAGGTGTGTTTTGGGAAGCCATAGAGAACAACCAAAAAGGACTGATGGCTGCGATATGAGGTCAAAGGTGGCAGGATCCTTCAGACTTCTGATCCAGACAGTAGGGTGCCAGCTTTCCCAGATGTGGTGCCAGGGGCCATGGAACCCTGCAGTCACCCTGCCCTGGGCCCTGGGTACTGCCCATTGTCTGCAGGTAGCTGGGGGCCTACAGAAGCTCACATGTTCAGGATGCTACAGCCAGGTAGAGGGTGCTCTGGCCCTAGCAGATAGACTGTGTGCCAGCAGTATAGTCCCATCTTGTCTGTCACGTGTGTGTGTGTGTGTGTGTGTGTGTGTGTGTGTGTGTGTGTGTGTGTACATGCACACGCACGCACAATGTGGTTCATCTGTGCACAGGGCTGACACAACTGGAACACCTGAATGGATGCCCGCTGTGTAAGGGCACACTTCCCTATGTACTGTGAGATCATATGTGTCTGGCACCTGGTGTGGGGTAGCACACCAGTAGCAATCACAAAAGATGGTGATCTGAGCAAGCCTTTGGTTCTGAGTTGGCGGTGCTGGCCCCAGGGCAGGTGCTGGCCTGCTGAGGCTGAGCATGGAGGGATGAATGTGGCAGAACTTCCCTTCCTGAGCTAAACTGGCCAGAAAAGGGACTTTCCCAGGCAGTGTCCTGGGTAATGGAGGTGTTACTGTCTTTGCACACCTGTTCAAATGCTGGGCTCCCTAGACCTGCTGTCTCCTCCTCTCTGAGCCACGTGCTTTAGTGAGTGGACCCAGTATAGGGCTGTCTGGTAGCGAGTGTGAGTTGTAGGACAAGAGGAGGCCAGATAGAGAGGCCCAGGGGGAAGAGCTTTGACTGAGGAAGCTGAGAGCAATGGACCCTGTTTGGAGGAGGTAGTGGGACAGGGACCCTGAGCCTGGGGTTGCTATCAACTTGCAGTCTCCTGTCTGGCCATTTTTGTTTGCTGGAGCCCTGAGTTAGTGGGGGGTGGGTGTGTGGGTAGGGGGTCTCACTGCACTCTTTTTGCATGAGGTGAACTGTCACTTTCCCACAGTCCGACTCTGAAGAGGAGCCTCAAAAGTGTCCTGCCTGGGATAGGGGCCGGCGTTGGCACTCACAGGGACTGTTCATAGGCAAGCCACTGACTAGCCTTCACCCAACCGTTCTGATCCCATGGGCTTGCTTGCCCTAGCACTGTACCCTGACTGGTGCTGCCCATTTGAGTGGCATCTGCAGAGGGGAAGAGGCCAGGCAGGGGCTATAGACTGTGAGATGTGGTCAAGGATGAGAGCTGGGAGGCAGGTCATTGCCCACCGTCCTATTGCTCTAGGAAGCACACAGTGTCCAAGGAAGGGCCTTGGCTCTGACCCTGAGTCCTGCACTGGCCTCCTGGTCCAGGCAGAGCCCACTCAGCAAGACTAGGGACAGGGTGTCCATGTCAAGGTCCCTGGAAAGGGTTGGTAGTGTGAGTGTGTGCGGTCCTCGGGGTATTCTTGGGTATCAGAAGCCTAGGGGTTATGCATAGAAGGTTTTCAGATTCCCTGCATATGCCTAACCTCCCACCCAGAGGCGGTGGGGTAGGCAGCAATTCCTTGCTGCAATTAGATGGGAAGATGCACCCTACACACACACACACACACACACACACACACACACACACACACACACACACACACACACACTGGATCTGGTCAGGAAGGACTGCCGACAATGAGGATGGGGGTGGTAACATGCCACACTGTGCTGGAATGACGCCAAGCTTCGGAGCATCCCCACCAGCCCCTTCACTTATGTGTGCCCTTCTCCAGGAGCTCGTTACTCCTGCAAACTGGTCTGGTCATTTTCTCAAGGCAGGGTCTCTCTGTGTAGCCCTGGCTGTCCGGGACTTGCTTTGTAGACCAGGCTAGCCTCGAGCTCAAGAAGACACTGCCTGTCTCTGCCTCCCGAGTTCTGGGATTAAAGGTGTACGTCACCACACCCAGCTGACTGATCTGGTCTTTAAATAGAGAGAACACTTTGGAGGGTTTGAATTGCAGTCCAGCCTTCTTGCTCTGGCCCACAGCCTCCCCGGTGTGCTCCCTGGCAAGATCATCCATGCCACCCTCCCCTCCGGCTCCCTTACCACCTCCATGGGCCCAGGGGTGCTTGTGGTGTCCCAGCCTTTGCTGTGCACCCCCAATCCTGGCATTAGCTCACTGAGTCCTCACAACAGCTCTACCAGCATGTGTGGTAGTCCACACTCCACAGAGGGAAGTCAAGGAACAGCATAATCACCTGTCACAGGGATATAGATAGTGAGTGTGGTTTGGAGGCTTGGGATGCATCCCCATAAGTGCCACACCCCACTGATTCTCCAGGACAGCCAGGTGTGCAAGTGGCTTTAGTGCTCTCTCTCTCTCTCTCTCTCTCTCTCTCTCTCTCTCTCTCTCTCTCTCTCTCTCTCTCTCTCTCTCTGTGTGTGTGTGTGTGTGTGTGTGTGTGTGTGTGTGTGTGTGTGTGTGCTCGCTCCTGTTTTCAAGTACACATTCACATGAAGGCCAGAGGTGCTTGTCATGTGTCTTCCTCAGTGGCTTTCTACCTTGCTTTTTTTGAGACAGAATCTCTCACGGAACCTAGAGCTCATGGATCGCCTAAGCTGGCTGGCCAGTGGGCTTCGGCCTGTCTCTGTCCCGCCAGCACAGATATCACGGGCACACGCTATGTCCAGTTTTTATGTGAGTGCCAGGGATCTGAACTTGGGTCCTCAAGTCTGCACAGCAAGCCCTTTACCCAATGGGCCACATGCTCAGCCCCTAGGCTGTGCTTTTTCTATTGTGCTCCTGGCTGTGGGAGAAGAGATAGCAGCACAGGCACGGTGGTAACGGCGCTGAGGAGGCCTGTTAGTTAGTTACTTTAACTCTTACAATTAGACTGTGAGGCGAGCCCAGAGGAGAAAGTAGAACAGCTAAGCACATCCTCTGTGGCCATACAACTTACAAGTGGCTACGCACACCTTTAATCCCAGCTCTTGAAGGCAGAGGCAGGAGGATTTCTTGAGTTTGAGGCCAGCCTGGTACAGAGTGAGTTCCAGGACAGCCAGGGCTACATAGAGGAACCATCTCTCACAAATCCAAAAAGCAGCAGTCAGGAGTTTAGCCTCTGCTTGCTCCCTCATCCATCCTAGACTTAGAGTGCTCCTCCACACTCGCGCTCACCTCCCTGGGGAGAGCCTGTAGTGAGGAGAGGCCCCTCCTCCACCTGCAGCTGGGCCTAGGTGGCCCAGCATGCTCTGTGCTTCCCATTTGCCTCTGGTGCTGGCACTGGGCCCTGAGTTCCGGAACTTGCCCATCCCCTGCCCTGCCCCGACTCCTCCACACAGGGAACCACCACACAGCTGAGGTAGCACCTGCCCCAGTCCAAAGCCCACTGCCTTCTGCCTTTGTGCACCCAGGATTCCCTGTCTCTCTCCCTGTTGGGACTTGGTTTTGCATGCAGGAGGAACTAAAGCCAGCCTGCCTGTTCTGGTCTAGCCATCTGGGAAGTGGCTGTTTGCCGCCTTCCTAGAAGTTTCCTCTCCTTTGTTCCCTGTGTGGAACATCCTGTTCCAGAGTGGCCAAGCCGCTCCTTCCAGAAAGAATCTGCTGGGCCATAGCTAAAGTGAATATTAATAGCTGTCAGCAGCCTGTGTGGCATGTACTGTCGATGTCCACGGTGGATGCAGGAAGCCCAGAGGGACACAGTGGAATCCACAGTTGGAGGAGATGGGCACAGGATTCAAACTTAGTGGTGTGGTTTCAGGCCAGCTCTCAGCCCTTGTCACTGCTGCCCAGAAGAAGGGATGTGTCCTTTGGCCTTGTGGATAGTAGATGCTCCGTGTACTATGTGCAGGTTGTGTGCTGCACACACAGCCTTAGGGCCTGCAGCTTCTGAAACTATTGTTAACAATGGCTTCTGGACAGATGGCAACTGGTGTCTCACACAGCTCTCATGCTGGCATTACTGGTGGTCCCTGTGCTTCCTCTGCCCTGTGACCCAATGACAGGAGTCATGAGCCTGCCCCACAGATGCCAGGCACCAGGCCTGTGCCGTGTACCAGGCTGGCCCTGTGTTCTACTCCCTGCACTCAATAGGAGTTCACAGTTCTGAAACAAGTGCCACATCTGAAGCCTCATTGTCTGTCACGGTCCCCTGAAATAGGTCTGTCAGTGTTGCTGTCTCAAGGTGGGGAAACTGAGGTTTGACAAGCTTGGCAACTTGCCCAAACTTATCCAAGGCTGTATCCTGCCTACCCAAGATCTCTTATCTCTTGCTCCATTGCTACCTCAGGCTGTTACCAAAGGATGTGACCCAGTGAGACAGGGGGTCGACTTCAGCTCAGTTACAAGGACAGTCCTGTCAAGTACCAAGAGGCTGTGGCAGCAGGGAGGGGATCTGGAATGATGACAGCTTGTTCTCTGGCACGGATGCCTCTCTGCCTGAGGGCTACTACCAGTTCCCCAGAAGGCAGGCAGGAAGCAAGAATGGAAATGAGGCCCAGGATGCTCAGAACCGTCGGGGTGGGCACTGCCAAGCCTGTTCTTTCTTGAGAGAGAGGTGTGTCCAACTCCTGATGGGGGCACGTGACTGTGGCACAGGGTCCTGGTAACAGCACTACCAAGCCAAGCAGAGGAAGCTGAGAGGCAAGAGCAGACAGGCCGGGAGAGGAGGCTTTGTTCTAGCCCCAGGTGTTCTGTCTCACAACGCTGTGAGTTCCATCCAGTTGGATGGTCTTCTGTGGCACATCCATGTGCCAGGTCCCCTGATGCCTTGTGACGTGGTTGCAGGGCAGCCACTTGCTCAGCAATTCCACCTGCACTGGCAGCAGCACAGGAGGTTGAGGTCCTTGGTGTCATGAGCACCACCTGTTGTCTGTGCCACTGTCCTCTTCTGTTTCCTAGGCTGAGGTCAGTGTGGCTCAATACAGAATCAGAGTTGAAATGGCCATAGCCCCTGATAACAAAGTGTGATACACCTGCTGTCCACCTATTCTGTATCCCCAAGTGGTCCCTGTCTAGAAATGGGGTGCCAGGCCTGGGACTCCTGTGTGCTCCTGGGAGTATATGCAGTGACAGTCATTTCTCATCCTGGAATGCTTGCTGAGGCCCTTCTGTTTAACTGTACCTCCTGAGCATACAGGAGTGTGCCCTCCTTCCTGGAGCTAACATTGACTAAGGATGGCTGAGTGTGGTAGAGCACTTACCCAGCGTGTTTAAGCTTTGACTCCCCAGCGCCTACAAAAGGAAAGATAATAAAGTGGTGGACAGTGCTGTGAGAGTCAAGGATAGGATGCAGGCTCCTGAGGAAGTGACATTTGGGCTAAGCACTGGGGGATGGGTAGAAGAAAACAAGGAGAGAACATGGGTAGAGGAGAAAGGGTGTGCATGTGTCTTGCAGTAAGAAGGATGGAGAAAAAGTGAGGAAGAGAAGCAAAGTGTGTAGCGGTGGTGTAGTGAGGTCCCGGGATCCTGTTGATGAACAGGAGCCAAATGAAAAGTCTCGTGTCCCCAAAGCAGCCTGGGTACCTTGGCCTGACTCTGGTTCCTGCCTCCTGAAGTAGCTGAGAGAGGGATGTCCCAGGAAGCCATTTAAATGCTTAGGAATAATACCATGCAGACATATTTGGAGACATCTCAGAAGGCCCAGTGTCTAGATCTGCAGGGTGCAAGAGCCAGGCAGGCACAAGTCTAAGGTCCTTCCCTGTTGTGACAGAAGCCTTCCTGTGGTCTGAGGAGTCTGCTTCCCTTGCTGGGCCTGGGTCACCTCTGGCTGGTCTTCACAGGCTCTTCGGGTATATGTCTATGGCCCCCTCCTCCAGGGAAAGGTGATGCTGGTGGACCGAACATCGCTGGCAGTGCAGGAGTGATCCGTTGCCCAAGGACTTGGCAATTGAGTGTCTGTGGGGGAGTGAGTCCCTGGTGGCTAGCAGCCTTAGGCCCCTTCCTATGCTGAACAGTTGTCAGATACTATGGGAAGCAAGCCCTGGCCAGGAGAGCAAACCTGTGTGCCTTGTGGTCCTTGACTCTTGCCCTCTGGTAGGTCTCGGGCCTCCTCCATATTACCTCCTTCAGAAGGATGTGACATCAGGGTTTGCCAGGAACTCCTTGGGTGGCTACAGAGGTGGTCTGATAGCTTAAGATCCAGCCTGGCTTAGCCTGGCCCACTGCGCCCTCCCCCTGCCTCCATTGGTGCTAGGGAGACAGTGGGACTGGATTTGAGATCACTCGCGGTGGCAGTGCCCACACTGGCCTGGCTGACCGTCGTGTCCCACAGGTTTTCCCGCTCAGATGAGCTGTCACGGCACCGGCGATCTCACTCGGGTGTGAAGCCGTACCAGTGTCCCGTGTGCGAGAAGAAGTTCGCGAGGAGTGACCACCTCTCCAAACACATCAAGGTGCATCGCTTCCCACGGAGCAGCCGGGCAGTGCGCACCATCAACTGAGCGCAGTGGCCACCCCACCCTCCCCCAGCCCCACATTTTGTTTTTAAATGCAATAACTTATTGCCTCCTTCAGAAGGATGTGACAATATTACCAGCCCCACCTCTGAATCTTAGGAGGTGTGACCCAGAGCCGCCATGGCTGCCTTTCCGGGGAGGACCTAGAGTCCCCAAGGTCCCTGGGGACTGGTTCCCTGGTGGCCCAGGTGGCCCAGGCAGGCCTGGACCCTTGTGCCTTTGTGCCTTCCTGCCAGCTGGAAGCAGTGTTGTGTGTGGGGGGTCTTGCCCTTCTCCCATTGGGCTCCCTACCTGGGCCAAAGCCAACCTTACTGCTGGGGAAGAAGTGTTTTGGCTGTGTTGAAATAGTAGTTCCCAGAGGAAGACATGCTGGGAAAAAGGAAGTAGGTCAAAAGTGTAGGGCTTCACTGTGGTGTGAGGACCGCCATATGCAAGAGGTCTTCGAGGGTCCAGGAGGATGGCCACCCTCGCTCTAGGCCGTAATGCATGTGCTTAAATGCAAGACAAATGGAGCCATATCCATGTGTACCCAGCCTGGGTCACCCTCCTCCAGACACCAGCCTCCCTGTTGTGGGAGGAGAAGGGAACAGGGCTGGTGGATGCAAAGCAACTAGCTAGTGCCTCCCAGTCTGACTTAGATTTGCATTCGTCGTCGAGTCTAGAAATTAGCACCGATTGAACTAGCTTGCTTTGACGGCTCTATTTCACATCCTATGAATGTATGTAAACAAACTGTACATAGGTACGCATCTACATAAAATATCTTTTAATAACACGTTGACATTTGTGTAAATTTGAAATTTAAAAAATTCTATAAAGTTGGTGTACATATGTTATAATTATGTATATTTTCTTTGGTCCTTCATAAAAATATATTTACTTTGCCAATAAAAAGAGGGGGAAAAAAAGAACTCGACTATTCTTTAGTTTTTTTGAGACAGGGTTTCTCTGTGTAACCTTGGCTGTCTAGGAACTCACTCTGTAGACCAGGCTGGTCTCCAATGCACACAGATCCACCCGCCTCTGCCTCGTGAGTGCTGGGATTAAAGGTGTGCGCCACCCATGCCTGGCTAAACTCTTTCATTCTTTGGCCCTGTATTCCTCCACTGGCCTGGGGCATGGGGGTGATGCTGGGGCTCTCTGCTCCTTCCAGACCCCTCAGTGGGCTTTCCTTTCTCCAACCCATGTTCTGCTGTCGCCTGTAGAGAGTCTCTCAGGGCAGCAAGGCATTGCCATTAGAGGGTATCATCATATGTCCTCTCGGCCCTCCCCAGGAAAGTGGCTGGGCTGTTTCCTCCCTGCACAGTGACTTTGACATCTTAGGAATCTTCTTCAGGCAGGGGATGGACTTAGGTCACTTCCTCTGCCTTGCCAACTCCCTGAGATACTTGGGGTTTCTGCCATGCGGTTCTCCTGTTAGGTTTGGACTCAGGCATGCACCCTCTACAGATCTGGGATCAGTGGAGCAGACAAGAGAGGGAATGACCCCAGGGAGATGCCCAGGGCTGGTCTCTTCAGCAGCTCAGCTGGTGCGAGGCACACCGCAGGAAGAGCCTTCCTGGTTCACCTACGCATGATGTAAGCTGAGAACCTTCTAGAAGTAGACCTTTCCTGTTGACCTCACTAAAGTAAGATCTGGAACCAGCTGGCAGGTAGGTTTCCAGCAGAGAGATGCCTGTATCATATGGTGTAAAGCTGTGAGTTTCAGAGTGAGCAGGCCACTGGCCTGGCTGGCTTGGGGTAGGCCGGCTAATCTATCCTGCCCAGTGGGAGCTGGCAGTCATTGAGCACTCATGTGTGACTGGGACCTCTGATTAGAGGATGGACATCCCATCTGACCAGCTCATGACCTCTGCCCTTTGCCTGTGACCGCATGTACCTTCTGAGGACAAACAGGCCCTGGGGAAATGAGACACTGATTTCCAGCTGTGTTAGCGTAATTTCTCTTCATCCATCATGAAACGATCAATGCAATCAGAGATACAAGGGGCATTGCAGGTCTGTTTACGGTCACGTTGGCACTGTGGAAAGGGATTAAACCGGGCCACATGTACCATGTACCATGCACCATGGCCGAGGATGGATAGACATGTTCTTTCCCCCTCATCGGCTTGTCACCAACAGCTGGTCTTTCCGTCTAACACAGCTGTGAGCCACCTTGAGCTGAGGAGGAGGCTATAAGTCAGTATGGGCTCCCAGGATCTTCACCTGGGTCCTGTTTTCTCACCCTTGCACTGCAGGGGAGGCCAAGGTGGGGCACAGCAAGACAGAGAGGGTTTCGTTTTATTGCAGCCTCCTCCCAGCAGCCTCTCAGTGCTGCCACTCTGTGTGGGTTTCTGCTATTTCCCCATTGCAGATGGACCTTGCACAACTGGCTGGTGGGAAAGTCCCTGGTAGAGCGACGGTCAGTGGTAAGTAGGGGATGCAAGCCTATGTCTCAGCAGAGAGGAGTCTGGGAAACTGGACCCCTCTGTCCCTTTTGTCCTCATTGCTTTTGGTGGCTGGAAAGGAAGACTTTGTCCTGTTCTAAGCACTGAGACGTCAGAAGGAGACATAGTCCTGTGGCCCTACAACTATTTGTAATAGGGAAATAATCTGGAAGATTATGAAACAGGTTAAGTGACCCAAATCTCCCCCAAGGTCTTTGGTTAAGAGCAGGGCACTGGGAAATGCTGGTAAATTGTTTTTAATGTTACTGATAAGCAATCCTTGTTCGTGTTTTTCTTTTAAATAACCCAAGTTGCTGGGGGCTGGAGTGACTTGACTCCCCAACTGAGAGCTGTCACACACACCTATCTCTGGTGCCAGGCCGCCTTAAGTGGTGGACTGCCAGCTCCACCGCTGCCAATTGCCCTCATGGCACCCAGCTGGCTGCTTTGAACCCTCCTGGACATCTTGGGGAACTGCTCTGTGATCAGCTGCTGGCTGTGGAAGCAGGATGCTGGCTCCTGAGGCACATCCCAGCCACAGGGTGATTTCAAACAGCTCAAAAGAGGCATTCTGCCCCATGACTAGCCTCTCTGAATCCTAGATGACCCTGTAGCCATTTCCACCCACACCAGAGAGGAGCCTTTCCTTAGTGGGCACAAAGTGAAGGGCTGTGCTGTGGTTGGGTCAAATGCAGCTCGTTTGCATGAAGCGCTGCTTCTGATTGGTGCTGGCAAGCTTGCCACACCCCCTTTCTGGATATAGATGTCTGCCTTCTAGCTGAGAGCTGTGCTGAGCTTACTCCTGAGGCCAGTCCAGACCTGCAAGAGACAATGAAGCAGAGCAATTGGAGAGACCAGCTCCGAAGCCTCAAGAATTGGGGCTCCAGGCTGAAATCTCTGACACTAGCAGGGTTACACTAGCAGCTTCCCAGAGGGGGCTGCTGGGGTTGTCAAAGCCTCCAGCCTGAGCACCTGGTACCCTGAGCCTCTGGCTTCTACATTCCCCCACCCCAACTTGCCTTGTAACTGAGACTGGCTTCAAACTTGCCATCCTCCTGTCTCAGCCTCCCAGGTCCTAGAATAACTGTTTCATACCAATACACCAGCTTTCTTTATTCAATAGTTTCTACCGGGGTAGAGCAAAATGTTCCTAACCTGCTTCTCCTAGTTTGGTTTCTGTTGCTGTACTAAACACCATGGCCAAAGGCACGTTGAGGAGGAAAGATTTATTTCCTCTCATAAGCGATAGTCCGTCATCAAGGGGGAGTTGATGCAGGAGCTTGAACCGGAGACCGTGGAGGAATTCTGCTTACTGCCTTGCTACCAGCTTCTGCAGCTAGCATTCTTATAGAGCCCAGGACTCCCTTTACTGTCCACAGTGGGCTGAGCCCTTCTCCGTCAATTAGCAATTAAGAAGATACACCCCCCCCAACTACCTGCAGGCATGCTCACAGGCCAATCTGATAGCAGCAGGCTCCTTCTTCCCAGGCATATCAAATTGATAATCAAACTCAGCCATCACACAGCTCACTGGTAGCAATGACAAAACACAATGCAGCCATAGTGGCCTATAGAGTGTCTGCCTGTAGGCACACAGTCAGACCACTGCCAATAGCAGGCAGGTAGCACCCAGGTCAGCTGCGATGCAAAATTCCAGTTCCGTGGCCTAACCAAAGTAGACAGCCACATTCCTCTATATAAGCAGTGTGAAGGGAAGCGGGGAGGGATGATGCGATGGCTCCTCCAGGCTGTAGTGTGTCATTCTAGATGCTTCCGCCAGGACAGCAAGAAAGGGGGGGTGCTCTCACCCAGTCCTCAGGCATTGCCTCGCCTACTCATGCCCCCAATAGCTAGAATGTAGCCACTTGGCTTCTGCTCCAATGATCCAGTTAGAAAACGAGGATCCTTACTAGTTTGTGTGAAACGGACAGTTGCACCTTGCCCGGCCTGCCCCTTGGCTGCAAGCACTAGCAGTCCTTGCCTTCCCAGGAGTCTGCAGAGCACCGTCTGTGAGGTGCTGACTGAGTTTGGCTCCCACAGTCCTGTGAATGTTTAGGGATTTAGGGACATCCCTGAGGAGCATGGAGCCAAGGGTGGGAACTTCCAGAGCAGTGGGTTGTGAGGAAGGAAAAGTGGAACCGGAAAAGCCAGGAGATTCCACACAAGCTGTGGGGTTGGGGAGGGGAGCTCACAGACGAAGGAGTCCTGACTGTGACTGGAAGCAGAGCCTTAAGCACCACCATCAGCTGCTCCTAAAAAGAGCCAAGAGCATGTCGGGGCCACAGGGAGGAGGGACAAGGTAATTCTCCATACACTGCATTGGTTAAGGGAGTCGAAGGCACAGGCAGGAAGCTCTGCGGGGGCAGCAGTGATCGTCACAAGTGTGAAAGGGGAGTTGAAGTCAGGAACCAGGTGTGAGCAGGTCCCATTTGATTCGAGGCCATGCACAGTGGGGCTGACTGTGTGGGACCCTTTCCAGGGCACAGAGTGAGCAACATCCAACATGTGCCTGGCCCTCACCACTTTCAATAAGGAAGGGACAAGGGGCTGGAGAGATGATGGCTCGGCAACTAACAGCACACTTGCTGCTCTTCCTAAGCACCAGAGTTCAGTTCCCAGCACCCACATGGTAGCTCACAACCACCTGGGCCTGGCTCCTGGGAGACCCAAAGAAACCCAGCACACAATCAAAGCACCAGCACAAGGAAGAAAGAGGTGTGAGGATTGAAGGATGCCAGAATGGCAGAGGCTGTTGGAGGGAGGAGAGGGGAGTGTCCTGTGAGTGTTGTTGGGGAGAGAAGATAAAGTGTAGGAGGCTGGTTGGCCCTTCCCCCAGCACAGTGGGAGATGGAAGAAAGAAATATGAATGGCTAGCTAGGACAGAGTGGAGAGGTAGGTGCTTGAGTCAGACTCAAGGACAAACAGGCCCATACCAAGGGCACAAAAATGCAGACACAAAGTTTGTTAGGCCCCCCAGGGGGAGCTTAGCACTGAAGCTACTTGGCTTTGACCTAAGAAGGAAGCACACCTGTGGTTCCAAAGGAGTTGTGGTTGGGACAGCCATCAGGAGACAGCTCCCAGGGCTTCTGCCAACCCTTGACAGAGTAGCTCTGACTCACTGGGATGCGGGTGGTCCTCTGTGCCTAGCAGCTCTCTGAGGAGGGATGGTTGGGTGATGATGTGATCAGAGAGAAGGCCCCTTCTCTCTCCCCTCCTGGCCAGCCTGACTTGATGTGCCTTTCTGGAAGTCTGAGTGCATGGCTGGAAATCCCCCCCCACTACATTGTGGACTGAGGATATCTCACATAGATGGCAAAGGAGAGTGGGTTGGGTCCCCTTCCCAGCCCCCACATTGGAAATATGTTTTGCTATTTTATTCTTTAACTGTTACTTATTATGTGTAAGCACACATGATCTTGTGGGCACATGGAGGTCGGAGGACACCTTGTGGAAGTCAGTTCTCTCCTGACAGGTGAGTTTCTGGGATTGAACTCAGGCCATCAGACTTGGCAGCTAGCACCTTTACCTGCTGGGTCATCTCACCAGCCCCCAAACATGTTCTAAATGTGACAGCAATGCCATTCAGGGTTGCATGCAGAATCCATAACTTTTAGTCTTTTTTAAAAGAGTCAGCTTTCCTGGGGAGCCACCACTGAAGGTTTTTTTACTGTCACAGACTCCAGTGGCTTCACCTGGTATGTACATTTAAATAATATTATGAAAGATATATTGTCATTATATTGTTCTGTAATTAACAATACATAAGTAATGTAAGGTAACGCATGTGCTAAAATTTAACTATGCATTAATATATCATAAAATACATAATGTGTATATTGATATAATTGCAATAAAATAATATATAATTCAAAATATATAATATGTGCACAGAGTTTTAAAATTATAGATATAACATCATTTCTAGTTAAAAAGTTAGCTTGATTTTATTTTTGTGTTTGGGTGTTTTGCCTGTGTATGTGTGTGTGTGTGTGTGTATGTGTGTGCCATGTGTATGCAGTGTCTGTGTAGGCCAGGATCCCCTGGATCTTTAATTACAGATAGTTGTGAGCTACATGTCAGTGCTGGGATCCAAGCCGGGGTCCCCTGAAAGAGCAGCATGTGCTCTTAACTGCTGAGCTCTGTCTCCAGCCCTGTCACTTCTAATTTAAGTGCTAGAACAGCAGTTGTGTGTGGTTTAACAATGGGGAATACATCCTGCTAAATATCTCTCAGTGTTGATGACCTCAGTGGGTGCTATAATCTGATGAGGACAGCATCTATGGCTCATAGAGGACAACACATTGTGTGGCACTCCCTGCATAGCGTATGTAACCTAACTCAGACTGGTCTCTGCACATGGCCGGGGCCTTCTGAGCCAGGCAGTCACGTGTTTTGCTCTTCTTTCCTGTCTCTAACCCTAATCTAACTTTTCTTGGCACTTCGGGTTCCTACTACTTGAAATCAACAGAAGTGAAAAGAGGCAGGGTCCCCTCTCCAGAGGGGCCGACGCCACTAGCACCTTCCTCACAGGTCACCAGGAAGAGGGGACACTAGAACAGTGCCTGGCGGGTTTTGATAGTGACCCTGGGGATAGGACCTGGAGCTTAGCATAGACGCTTTCCTCCTGGGCTTCACCACCTGCCCCACTGCTGGCCTTCTCACAGCTACTCACTAAGTGCCTGAACTCTCTCTCGGGTCTCTCTTTCACTCCATGGAGAGTAGCAGGACAGTTGTCCTAAGTGAGTCCATCACCTCTCCCCATCGCGGTTTCATTAAAGCAGTGTTCTCTAATCACCAAGCCTAAATGTCCTCCCGCATGGGCATTTGCAAGAAGTGGGTCCCTGGAAAGGCTGCCAGGTAGGCCTCTCCATGCTCTCTCACAGGCCATTAACTTCCCAACAGCCAGAACACCGAAAGCCTCTGTGCAGCCTCCGTGCAAGCCGGTGCAGTTAAGCTTCAAGCAGTAAGATAAATATGGTCTGAAACTGAGGTGGCTTTACATGGCTCCCTGGGTTGTCCCAGGAGGGTAGCCATCTAACTGTTCCAGCCCACGCTAGGTCCTGGGGGCTGCGCTCCTGAGCTGGCACCCCTCCCTTGCTGGCTATCACCTCTCCTTCAATGACACTTTTCCTTTTCCATATAGACATAGACCCCATAGTTATCCCCATCCTGGGAGGCGTGGGGGGCAGAGCCCTTTCTCTGCTGTACCGTTGGACACCAAAACAGCCTTAGATATTCGTCCATCAGCTGAAGAGGCCAGTGGACATTTCTTTTGGGTGCCCATGGTGTGAGTTTGTGCCTCTTAAGCTTGAGTCCTTGAACTTGCACATAAGGGAAACATATAATCTCCTGCTCTCCTTTTCTTGCCCTCAGCTACCCTGACTCTCTTAGAGAGGGACAGAGTGTCTCTTCAAGCCCTATGCATGTCAGCACATGCCTATTTTGCTGCACATGCAACCTAGGCATGCAGGAGACTACACTCTCTCTGCTGCCCACTTGAGAGGCATTCGGGACCCAATTGCCACGTCCCTGAGATGCCCCAGCCTGTTTGAGCCACCACAAACTTACCCACATTTTCAAACAGCAGCAGGTGCACAAACAAATGCAACTCTGTGTTGTCCTGTGTCTTGGTTCATTTGTCACTACTATAATGAAATACAGGAGGCAGGGTACTTTACTTTTAAAAGTGATTTATTTTGTTGCATTATTTTGGTTCAGGGGCAAGGGCCCATGTTTGGTAATGACCTGCTTACTTGACAGAGTCAAGGTGACATCACCTGGCGAGACAGGGTGTATGCACATAGATTTGGGAGGAGGGGTCTTTCTCTTCTTATAAAGACATAAAGATTCACTCTCCACTCAGCAGGGCTCCACTTCATGCCCTTATCTAAAATTGTCCTAGGTTTTTAATATCTTCTGTGTGTAAGTGTGTTTGCTTGGGGACATTAAAAGCAGGCATCCGATCCCCTGGAACTGGAGTTACAGATGACTGTAAGCTGCCATGTGGGTGCTGGGAACTGAGTCTGGGTCCTCTGCAAGAGCAACAGGGGTTGAAAGATTGCTGAGCCATCTCTCCAGCCGCCCTCCCCGACATTCCTTTATCTAGTCCTAACTGCCTCTCTCCTCCCAGCCTCTAAGCACCAACTGATGGTGCTTCTTAATCGCTGCCTTCTTAATAACCCGACAATGGGAATTAAATTTCAACACAAGAAGCCTTGGGTGACACACGCAAAGCATATCCTAACAATGGCACATACTAATGTAATACAGTAAGATAAAAATAGTAGCAGCGATAACAGGAAAAAGACAAGGGAACCTTCTGAGTCCATATGATATGACCATGAGGAAATTGAAAAATGATCAAATGACGGGCTCGGTGCACGTCTGGTCAATGGCTAGATGCGAGGCAGATATGTGGAAACAGGTCATATATGTCACCATGTAATCAGCGGCCTCAACTCCATATTCTGGAGTGACCTGGTCTAGTATCAAAGCTGTAATGCTGTTCGTGACTGAAAGTCTGCTCACCTAGGCTCATTGTGTGTCTCCAAACAAGAATGAGGTTGGGCCTAAGTGGGCCAGCCAGGCTGTGGCTCTGCTCTGTCTGTTGCTTCCTGAACTCCAGAACCTGCAGGTCAATAGGCCATGTGCTTATGGCGAGGAGGCAGGAAATCACCTCCAGAGGTCCCTTCTCAGAAGAAGCAGTGGGCTGTGGGGGAACAACCTGGGGTCTGTGGGAGACTGCAGATGCTGTCTAGAAGGAAGATAGGTTGGGGAGATACTGTGTTGCAAGAAGCCGTTGAGTGCAGGTAGGTGGGTGAAGCAGCAGAAAGAAGGGGCTGTGAGGAGAGACCGCCTTCCATTCATCTTCTTCCGGTTCTCAGAGCTTCAGTGTGCTGTGCTGTGTAAATAGGCTGTGTACTGTTTGCACATGTGTATGTATGTGCCACGTTGCCACTTTGATCCAGGTGGTGGTGGAGCACACCTTTAACCCCAAGCATTTGGGAGGCAGAGGTAGAGGGATCTCTGAGAGTTCGAGGCCAGCCTGGTCTACAGAGTGAGTTCCAGGACAGCCAAGGCTATACAGGGAAACCCTGTCTTGGGGCGGGGGGGACTGTTGCCTACCAAGGTCAAAAGCCAAGTTTCCATAAGACCCATAAAACCAGGGGTTACTATGGAGACCTTTGGACCTCTTTGGGATGGGCAGGTGGTTCTTCCAGACAGTTCTGGATTATATCTGTATTTCCATGAAGTCAGTACTTTGGGTGGGGAAGGCCACCAACAGGCTGTGTTTTGTTGTTCATTTTTTGGTTTTCCCTCAGTCAGATCTCTAACTAAGATCGTCAGGATCCCTACCCTAGGTTTCTCTTCTTTTTCTGCTTCTTTGCCAAGGGAAGCAAAGATCCCCAGGCTGGCTAGCCCTTCACAGGGGAATATAGTGCTTAAGAAGAGTGGCATGCCTCTGCTTCCTTTGATGCTGCCCCGGCCTTCTGATGCCCAAAGCACAAAGCAGGAGGATACCAACGCTTCCATGCCGAGCAGTGAGCCCCAGGGGATGACAGTTTCACACAGAAGAAAGTGGAGGGCTGTGTCTTCCACAGAGAGAGACTTCTGTCAGCAAGGCAAGAAGGCACCTGGGGTTAAAGCCCTGCAGGGAATCTTTTCAAACTCCTACAGCCTACAGGAAGCCTTGGCCTCACTGACCCAGAGGTAAGCTTGTTTCTTTTTACTTTGACATTCTTCTACACTTTGTTGCATTTTTTTTTCTGCAGTGTGCACGGCAGGGGTGTGCATTCATAGAGGTCAGAAGACAACTTAAGGGAGTGTTTCTCTCCTCCCAACGTGGGGAGCCCAAGGACTGAACTCAGGTGGACAGGCTTGGAACTTGATTCGATTTGTAGACTAACCTGCCTCTGCCTCCCAGGTCCTGGGACTAGTCACTGTGGCACCTGGCTCATGTCAAAGGACTTGATTGATTCACAGAGTATGCTTTCAGACCATGACAGAGCTAACTCAGAAACCTGAAATTATAAGGTACTTGGAAGATTCATACACAATTGGGAAATAAATAATGCATTTCCTTCCCGCCTTTTGTTTTATTTGTATGTTTATGGGTGTTTTGCCTGGATGTGTGTCTGTGCTCCACGTGTGTGCAGTGCCTGCGGAGGCCTGAAGAGGGCATCAGATCCCCTGAGTTACAGATAGTTGTGGCTAGCCCTGTGGGTGCTGGGAATTGAACCTCGACCCTCTACAAGAACAGCCAGTGTTCTTACTGCAGAGCCAGCTCTTTAGCCCCATAACGCACTTTCAATAATTCTCTAGCCCAAGCAAAACTGTAAAAAGGAAACATCTAAGTCTTTTAAGTTCAACTAAATGAAGCCATAGTAAACTTTATGACTTGTTAGTAGAGGAAATTGATAGCACTGAATGCTTATACTGGAATTGGACAAATGTGTTCAAATTAGTGTTTGTTCTTGCCTTTCACCTTGAGAAGGTGAAAAAAGGAAAGTAAATGAAATCCGAAGAACTTTGAAGAAAGGAAGCAATAAAGACCCGCCTGGAAATAGATGCAGCTGGAAGCAGGAAGCAGTGAATCCCACAGTTTGTGTGTGTGTCATCTCCTCCTCTAAGGACACCATCAGATTGGACTAGGTCTGGACTATGTAAGACACGGTTTTGCCTTCACGGTGGGGCGGTCAGTGGGTGGAGAGTACCTTCTTTCTAGCTGGGTTCTAGTCCACCCTCCATCCAAGAGTGGAGCGGGCAGAGAGCGTAGTAAAAATGGTAAGACCCTTGGTGCCAGCAGGATGCCAGCTGAGATTCTATGAGCACCAGTTCCAAGCCCAGGGCAGGCTCTGGGGTGCCTGGGTGAGAGGTTTGCTGGTGTTCACACCCCTGCGTTCTTGTCAGGCTCCAGTGTGCCACCAGAGAGCAGTTCCTTGCAGAACACACCAGCCACCGAGAAGAGTGGCAGAACTAAGTCTCTGGTGGCTGGACAGGAGAGATTTGCCTGCAGCTCCTGGTGAAGCCCCAAGGCTGGTTCCTGAGAGCTCCCTGTCCTGGACAAAGCCTCGGCTGTAGGAACCCCTTGAGTCTCAGCTCTGAAGACTCTTGAAGCAGAAACCAGCAGGGGACTGGCACGGCCAAGGGGCAGGATCCAAAATCTTCCTTCGCCCTTGTGTTCCTAGGCAAAAGCGGCTTGAATGCTCAGGACGGCCAAATTTATTGAGAAGCAGCTGAGCCCCGATTGGCTGAATGTGGGTTTGTAAATAGGGTAAAGGATGCGGCCAAGGAGAGAAGAGCCATCAGATGGTCTGTTTCTCGCTGCTCTGTGTTGCTAGGGTAATCTTTCAGGCTTGGTTAAACTTGAGACTGGGCCTGTCAAAAACCGGAGCTTCCCCAACGTTGGGGTTTTGTTTCTTCTGCAGCGGCCAGCAGGCTGCTCTTCACCCTGGGAGCTTAAACTTCGATGTCAGGGAGCCCTCCAGTGAGCGGGAAGCTCTGCATACGCTAAAAGTACAAGACAAATCCTATGGTGCTGTGGTCAGAGCCTCAACATACACCTCAACCCAGATGCACACCAAAGTTGGCCCCTGTGGCCCCTGCTGGCATTAATAATTGTCAGCTTAACCCATCAGACTTTCTCAAGAACACCTGGGGGTCCACTGGCATCACCAGAAGCTGGCGGGCTGGCTGTGTCTGCTGCAGCTGAGTGCCATTCATGAGCCAAGCAGTGCCTGAGTATCCTGGAAGATTAAAGGCAGCAGAGGTGTCTTCATTCATTTCTGGAAGCCGGCATGAGGGCCACAACACCTCCATGGGACCTCACCGCGTGGCTGCTCGGCATCGCCTGGCACGGCTCCCTTACTGCTACGTTCCAAACCCGAGCGTTGCCAGGCACCTGAAGGAGAAGCGTACAGTGGTGTACTTCTGCTATATTCTGGCCACTAAGCTTCACACACAAGTTCAAAAGGAGATGACAAACCCACCCTGATTCTACTGCAGGAGGAGCTTTGGCGGGGAAGGGGGGATGGGAATGTTACACTGACCTTCTTAGAGCAGGCAACCCTGTTCATCATCCTCTTCCCCCCAGAATCCACCTGGACTCAGTAGAAATCTGTGTGTCCAAAAAGAACAGCTGTCACCAATAACCCCTACGGGGGTGTGTTCAATTAGATAACTACCCAAGCGATATCGAATGGATGCTCTCAACTGCCGAGCCTTCTCTTCAGCCCAAAAACCTGTGCTTTTGCCAACACTGAGGTTCACAGATGAAAATAAGGTCAAGTAGCTTATTTTGAGCATGGCATAAGATGCCAATAGCCTTACCACCCTGAAGCCCAGATCCCCTCACAGCCAGCGCAGGTGGTCCTCAACTCATTCGTCCTGGGATCCAGAGGGCGCTTACCTAAAGTTCATGGGGCTGCATGCCACGTGGGCCCTGCTCACGGCCACACCCATCACATGTGGACCTAAATAAGTTCCGGAAGGAGACCGCCCACTTCCGCCTGCCTCCTTTGGCTTCTGTGTGTGCAACCAAGAGCCAGGCTGATGTGGGGAGGGAGCCCTGAGCTTCCGGGGCCCTGGAGGACCTGTGACCATCCCTGAAGCTGTCCAGGGAGTCAGCACGAGATGCCTAGGAGCTAGCTGAGTAAGTAGTCTCTGGGGGGCATAGTGCCCACCTCCGCCGGGCTCCTGTCTTATCCACCCTTATTTGCCCTTTTTGGGTTAAAGCCTGCTGGGATCTTAGCCTGTTTCATGCTGGAGTTTGGGAAATTAGATTTGGGGATAAAGGTTAACGTTTACATGCAAGGTTGGTAGGGATCAGTTCTAGAAACAACTGGTTGTTAGTAGTGTGTGTGTGTGTGTGTGTGTGTGTGTGTGTGTGTGTGTGTGTGTGTGTGTGTGTGTGTGTCTTCAAGGCATTTGTTGTATACCACGTGTAGACTTCAGCAACATTTTAATGAGTATTTGACTACATTTATGTATGCCCACCATGTGCATGTGGTGCCAGCAGATCCCCTGAAGCTGGAGGTATGGCTGATTGAGCCACCCAGTGTGGGTGCTGGGAACCAGGCTCAGGTCCTCTGACATAGCAGTATGGGCTCTTAACCCATCTCTCTAGCCATTTCTAAAACCCCTTTGCAAGATATGTGAATTGCAGTGTTGTCTTTTCATGGCCTTGATTGTCTTCTGGGGGAAAGATTTGCTGCCGGCTCCATATAGTCACAAATCCCACCCTGAGCTTGCCCATCTTCCTCTCCAGCCGGGCCCCGCACCCCGCAGCCGGTGCCTAGTAATTCTGCTCATGCACAGGTTTCCACAGATGAGAGGAAACATGCCAAACTTGTCTTTGTATCTGGATTATTTTGCTTAATATGTTCTTCCCCAGTTCATGCTTTTCCGGCAAGCGACGATCGCGTTGTCCTTTTTGCGGCTGAGTGCACTGGTGGCGCTCAGTGGCTGGATGTTTAAGGGAGAGACGGAAGTGATGAAAGGTTCTTTCTCGGCTCAGAAGGTTCAGTCCATCATGAGGGGGCAGGTGTGGCAAAGCAGCTCCAGTCACAGCAGACAGAAAGCAGAGGGAGGGAAGAAAGACCCTCCAAGGCACCGGCTGGAGACCAAGCGCCTACCACATGAGCCTGTGGGAAGACGCTTCATAGTCATGCTGGTTACAATTTTTTTTTGTCTGTCTGTCAACTTGACACAGCTAAGATGGCCTGGGAAGAGAGAGAGAACCTGGACTCAGAAAATGCCTCCATCAGATTTGCCTGCTGACAATTCTGTGGGGCGTTTTTTAATTACTGACTGATGTGGGAGGGTCCACCCTACCGGGGTCAGCGCCATCCCTGGACAGGTGGTGCTGAGCAAGCCTCCAGGTTCCTGCGTTGACTTCCCTAGGTAATGGACCCTAAGTTCAGGTAACTGAAGTGTTGAAACAAACTCATCTCCAAGTTGCTTTTGAACAGGTTTGTTTTGTTTTGTTTTTTGTTTGTTTGTTTTTGTTTGTGTGGGGGGGTTGGTTTTTTGGTTTTTGGTTTTTTGAGACAGGGTTTCTCTGTGTAGCATTGGCTGTCCTAGACTCGCTCTGTAGACCAGGCTAGCCTCAAACTCACAGTGATCCGCCTGCCTCTGTCTCCCAAGTGCTGGGATTAAAGGCATGAGCCACCACCCCCAGCTCTTTTGGACAGTTTTTATTACAGCATAGAAAGCAAACTAAGTAAGAGTGCCACCTGTTCTTCCAAAGGTCTTGAGTTCAATTCCCAGCAACCACATGATGGTTCACAACCATCTATAATGTGATCTAATGCCCTCTTCTGGCCTGCAGGTGTACATGCAGACAGAACACTGTATACATAATAATAAATCAATAAATCTTAAAAAAAAAAAAAGAAAAGAAAAGAAAGCAAACTAAGACAATATTCAAACATAGCACTGGACAGCACTCCATTATCTAAGTAAAGCATATTTTTATTTTTATTCATCTGTGTGCGGTGCCTCTGCTCACTCCCTAACTTAGCTGTGTCGGTAGAGCAACATACACCTGGACACAAAGGCATCCCTTTTGTATGCTGGCTCTATTTCCTCCGGATAGATATCCCAAAGTGGGTGAGCCAAATCATATGACGGTTTTATTTTTAGTCTTTGAGGGATTTCCATATGGCTTTCCATAAAAGCTCTGTTCTACTTTACATGATAAATTGAGGAAAGGGTCCTTTTAGTTCAGGATCTCATTGTGATGTTGTGTTTTCATGGTGGATAGTGATATTGAGCATGTTTGTACATATAAGCCACCTGAATTTCCTATTTTCAGAACACACCCCCTGCCGTGTGTGTGTGTGTGTGTGTGTGTGTGTGTGTGTGTGTGTGTGTGTGAGTGAGTGAGAGAGAGAGAGAGAGAGAGAGAGAGAGAGAGAGAGAGAGAGAGAGACAGACAGACAGACAGACAGACAGACAGACAGACACAGACGCAGACGCAGACGCAGACGCAGAGGCAGAGGCAGAGGCAGAGGCAGAGACAGACAGACAGACACAGTTTCATTATGTAGCTCAGACTGGCCTAAACTCACAATCTTCTTGTCCTGGCTTCCTGAGCTGGGATTACATCTCATCTGACAATTTGCTCATTCTTAATACACTTACCTGTTTTGTTGTTGCTGACTTTTTATAGTTCTTTATATATGCTGAGTATCAATGCTCTATCTTCTGAGTATCTGGCAAAGATCTCTCTTTCTACAGACTGTCTATTCACTGATTATTTTCTTAGATTTGAAGACGCTGTTTAATTGATATAATTTGATTTCTCAGCTCTTGGTTTTGTTTTCTGTGGTTTTGAAGCCCTTCTCAGAAAACTGTTGCTTAGTCAATAGTTTTGAAGTCTTTCCCCCTGGTTTTCCCTGGTAGTTTTAGACACTGAGGTCTTACATTAATGGCTTTGTTCCACTTTGAGTTTATTTTGGATTAGAGTAAGAAGTAGGAAGCTGATTTCAACCTTGTGCATGTGGGTATCCCGTATCCCTGCACCAAGTGTATAGGTCTGCAGTTTTTTTTTTTTTCTCTCTCTCTCTTTTCTTTTCTTTTTTGTTTGTTTGTTTGTTTGTTTGAGACAGCCCTAGCTATCCTGGAACTTGTTCTGTTAACCAGGCTGGCCTCAAACTCACAGAGATTCACCTGCCTCTGCCTCCCAAATGCTGGGATTAGAGGCGTGCAGCCCTGCTGTCCAATGATCTACAGTTCTCTTGTTTTGTTATGCCCTTGTCAAGATTTGGTAATAGGGTAAATCTAGCCTTGTGAAAGGAAGGCTCCCTCTGAAGAATAATTTTAGAAGTATTGTTGATAGCTTGGCTGTAAAATCCAGCAAGGATACTATCTGATCTGGGTTTTTCTTTGTTGGGAGAATTCACAAAAATCAAAGAGTTACTGGTGATTGTTTTGGAAATCTGTATACAAATAAATTATGAAATCTAGAGGAAATGGGCAAAATTCTGGACATGTATGTTACAGGATCTTTGATCCCATTGTGATTCCTGAGATTGGACTATAAATTCCTGTTTCTTGTGGTTGAGCCCTAACACACCCTTAATCCAAGAACTTTCTGTTTATTGTGAACAGGTGATTAAGGTGTGGTTCAGGCAGCCCTTACACACACCTTTAATGCAAGAGCTACTGTACACAGGAGTTAATACAGGTAACCCTAGGTCAAGAGGTGGAGCAAGAAACCAGCTGACAGGGATTAAAGAGTAGGAGGGACTTTGAGTTGAGGGGTATTTAAGACCGTGTGTTTGGGGTTTGGGGGACTTCTTTGGGTTTGGGATTTTAGCTTTAGCTCTTGAGCTCCTCAGCTCCTTGGCCTTTGGCTTTTTGGGCTTTGAGCTAGCAAGAATTTGGCCTTGGGTTTTTTTGGCCTTTTCTTCCTGGTCTGTCAGCTGAGCTAGTGAGCCTTTTAGGTCTTTTCCATTGGGACCTGAACTAAGTAGGAAGGTCAGCTGGGTGTTTTCTCTATCTCTCTGAGACAGCAGATTTTTCACCACAACATCTGGCTCCTAAGTCTTTATTGGTAAAGTAGAACAATCTGGGATTTTCAATTAAAATGACACATATACATATAGCAAAGTTGAACCAAACGATTAAAAATGCCCTCATATATATCAATATCAGATCACATCTCTTGTGTTTTCAGGACTGTGCTCAAATCCATTATCTGGTTTGGGGGTGCTGTCTGCTTTCATGGACACTTTTCAGTCTCTTTAGATCACATCTCTTGTGTTTTCAGGACTTTGAAGAAGGCTAGAGAGCCTGTTGGCTTCCTATCCACTCGAGGTAATTAACTGATAAAGGGTTTATTTTGGCTCTTGATTTCAGAGGTTTAGGGTCTCATTGCAAAACAGCTCATGGCAAGGTCTGGCTGAGAGCAATGGTGCTGACCTTTGCCAGGAAATGAAAGCCAGGAAGAGATCTGAGTCCTTCCTCCTCTTCAAGGACTGAGCACCAGGATCCTTCAGATCTGCCACTGTCTTTCAGTTTGTGCCATCTCCTAACCACGCTGCCAAGCTGGAGCCCAGCCTTTGAGATATGGCCTTTTGGACGTATGTTCAGCATCCAAACCATACCAGAGAATGCAGTCAAATTCTCAAGGTCATGCCTGGAGTCCCAAGGGCTGGGCACCAGAAGGCCTCTGAGGAAGACAGGGATGGACATAAATACTGTTTGAATATTCATCACGAAGTTAGTAGAAATGTACACACAGAAAGCAGAGCTAGAAGCATTTATGTGTGCTCAGGCTGAGAATCACAACACGTGTCATAGTGCTGTGGCCTGTGGTAATGTTGCAAATGACATAGTGATCTTGTGAAGACTCCCTCATCAGGGTGCTATTAAACTTGGGGAGTCACAGCCAGCACCCCAAATCAGACACATCTGCCTCGCCTTTAATCCCAGTACTTGGGAGGCAGAGGCAGGTGGATCGCTGTGAATTTGAGGCCAGCCTGGTCTACAAAGCGAGTTCAGGACAGCCAAGGCCACACACAGAAACCCTGTCTTAAAAAAAAAAAAAAAAAAGCCGGGGGCGGGATGGCAGGGGAGAGAACAGAGTTCCAGGGCAGGGCAGGAACCCTCTCAAGTCTATCTGCCTAGTCCTAAAGTGAGATCAAAATTTAAATAGAGGCTAAGGATGTGTGTGTGTGTGTGTGTGTGTGTGTGTGTGAGACATCTAAGCATGACAGTCAAGGTGCAGCCTCACCCACCATTGACTTCTGGGCAGAAGTCTCATCCTGTAAAGTGGTCTGGCAAACTGTTAGAACTGGGAGAAATCTCTTTCTGGCGGACAAGTTCCCCTCTGGTGGAAGGAGGAGGGTGCGAGGGGGGGGGATGTGGGGGGGGCAGCCGTTTCCTTCTCCCAGCATGAGATTCCATTGGAAATTCCCATTGTAGGGGAGCCTATTGTTAGATTGAGAGACATGAATATCTCTTTAGAATAGCTTCGTTTCTGCCCAGCGTCTTACAAGGGCACCGCAATAGGGACAGGGACCATGACAAGGGGAAGAGACAGTGGTCTCCGCCCTGAAGGCAGAATCAGCAGATGGAAAAAAAAAAGACAAGAGACTTGAGGAATGAGGGGGGATCCTGGTCATGCTGACCTAGGATTCTCACTGAAACCAGGCCAGGTGGCCAGGCATCACCCAGAGGTGGAGGACAAGGAACCTATTAAAGCATCACTGAGGAGGAGCAGGCACAGAGGGCGAGGGTCTGGCGCCATTTCATCTTGCTGAGCTTGCATTACAAGTGCATAGATGGGTGTTGGACGCAGTTCAGAATCCCAACTAAAACCTGGCCAAACAGAGACTCTTTGTCAGGACACAGGCCTCACTTATGGTGGGCAGATATCTGAAGCTGGCCACCTCTCTGGGTGGAGGAGAGGGCAGCTGGAGAGGGCAGTTGGTGGTGGGGTGTAGGGCAAATGCTGTGCGATTGCAGTAGTACAGTGAATAGGCCAAGGGCTCCAGCCACACTCCTGCTCCCTGGATGCCCAGCTGGGGAGCGGGAGGGGCTTCCTGGGGTACCAGGCCAACAATAGTACCTGTACTTCCAGTTGCACAGAGCACCAAGTGAGCTGCAGAGGGTCAGAACTTCTGTCAGCTTTTACTACCAGGAGCAAACATCGGGAATTCAATTGTGTAAGTGTGTGTGTGTAGCTGTGTATCTATGTCTGTGTATGCCTAAAAGCATGCATGTGGCCACGAGGGAATTATGTATAGATGGATATGTCTACATGTTTCCATATGTATACATATGTAAGAGTGTGTATATGGCTATTTATGTATGCCTAAATGCATTTATATGTGTGCATATATGTGTCTGGCTAAGAATGAACGCATGTGTGTCTGTGTGTGTTTGGATATGTATGTGAATGTGCATCTTTAAACAAGTGTGTGCATGTGTGTGACTCTGTGGTGTGTGTTTGCAGGGCCCTAGGAGCTTTGCTTTCCTCTCAAGCAGACCAAAGAGCAGAGGGGCTCAGAAGAAGGGAAGGGGCTGGACCCCGCATCTGAAGAAGCTGCGCTGAAGGCCTTGTGAGGCCTAGGCCAGGCTGCTGACCTCAGCAGCAGAGATGGGGCAGAGCCAGCAAAGGCAAGGCTAACGAAGGGTCAGGTCAGGGGCAAAGGGGAGCCGGTTAAACAGTGACTGAGCAGCCTTTGCTCTTCCTCCGTGCGTGGCTTAATTGTTGATATTTAACCCTTCTCCACCGAGCAGTTCCCATTAATAAATACGGAAGGGATGAAGGGCAAGCTGTCCGACAGGAGGCTGCAGATTCGTACCTGCAGGCAAAGGGTGGACCAAAGTGTTAATATGCATAAGCTGGAGAGTTACCCCTAAACGCTTTGTAATTATGAAGGGAGTGTACAATGGGGACTTCTGGCCTGGCCTGACCTTCACTGGGAGATCAAGGATGATATGACTGGGTTCAAGGCTTGGTGACATCATGTACCTGTTGACATGACATGGTGAGAAGGGCGTCGATTGCTTCAGGCCTGATGAAAATTCATGTCAATCTGAAGAGGTGTCAGGAGACTCTGCAGAGGGACAGTTTGCAGAGCAAGGATATGCTGACAGGCAAGGGAGGGCTAAGGCCATGACCCAGCTAGGGACCAGGGAGGCCTGAGGCCATGGTGGCCACATGGTCAGAACAAATCTAGCCCACTGTTTCTGAGCCTGTGGCAGCAGAAGCTGTCAGCTTACGGGTAGGTCCCCAGGGATAGAGGCTGCTGTGAGGGGAGCTGGAGGGCGCCTGCAGATTATCTGGTGGTCCAAATGGTCTCACAGTGAGCATTTTCTGAAGTGGGCTCACTGTGAGAAGGAGACTCCATGTATGGCCAGTGGTCCTCCCCTGGGCTGCACTTCAGGTGACACAAGCACACTCAGTGGTCAGTGTTACACACCTCCACTAAGGCATGATCACATGATCACTTCTCTGACCTTCTAGAGGGCATCGAAGGGGACAGGGTGTCTCAACTATGCAGACACCCCAAGTCTTTCCATCTCCTCCCAGATCTGGAAAAGCATCTACGGCTCAGATCAATTCCCAAATCCCCGCCCCCCGACCCCCAAGGCTATTGTGGTGGCTAGATTTGTGCTACTTGGCATCAGCTAGAGTCACATGAAGGGAAGGAAACATCAATTGAAAAAATGCCTCCATAAGATCTGACTGTAGGACATTTTCTTTTCCTTCCTTTCTTTCTTTTTCTTTCCTTCTTCCTCCCTCCCTCCCTATCTCCCTCTCTCCTCCCACCCCCTCTTTCTATTTGTTTCTTTTCCAAGACAGAGTTTCTCTCTGTAGCTTTGGCTGTCCTGGTCTCACTTTGTACACCAGGCTGGCCTCGAACTCTCAGCAATCTGCTTGCCTCTGGGTGTGGCCACCACACCTGGCTTTTTTTTTTTTTTTAACAATATTTTTATTGATTCTTTGGGAATTTCACACCATACAGCCCAATCACAGTCACTTCCCAGTCCTTCCATGTCTACCCCCCTGTCCTTGTGACCTCCACCCCAGAAAAAAAAAAAGTCCAATTTGTGTTGTCTATATACTCACTGGGGCATGGCCAAACTCCCGGTGGCGTGCCTCTTAAAGAAAATGGAGTCCTTCCCCCCTCCAGCCCCTCTGCCAGAAGCCATACTGTGAAAAGCAAGGAAGCTACTTTTGCAGCGGTGTCGATGCAGAAGATGCACAGTTGAGAGAGAGGAACATGGAAAGCATCTGTGACAATCCCTACTCCCTACCACTCAGTAACAGCCTAAACAGGAAGCCATCAAAGAGGTTTTCTAAAGAGTGTAATAGGATGCTAAAGTGTAGGACATTTTTTAAAACTAGTAATTGATAGGGGAGGTCCCAGCCCATTGTGGATGGCACCATCCAAGGCTGGTGGTCCTGAGTTCTGTAAGAAAGCAGGCTAAGCAAGCCATGAGGAGCAAGCCAGTAAGCAGCACTCCTCCAAGGCCTCTGCATCAGCTCCTGCCTTCAGGCTCCTTCCCTGTTGAGTTCCTGTCCTGACTTCCTTTGATGATGAACAGTGATGCATAAGCAAGCAAGCAAACAAACAAACGCAAAAAACCAAAGCCCACACCTCTCCGAGTTGCTTTGGTCATGGTGTTTTGTCACGTTAGTAGTAGCCCTACAATACCCACCTTCTACCTGAGAAACTTCCCCAGAGGTTTCCTGGAGTGGAAAGGTGGCCATGGAGCTTGGTAGCCCTGAGGCTGAGGTTTTGGGGGGAAAACTTAGATACCTTAAGAGGTCTCATGGGAATCCCTACTTTGTCCATAGCAGTAGAGCTTTTCCTATCCATAAACGAGGGGATCAGAGACCCATGTAGCATTCCTGGGGAGCCACGCACAGTGGGCCATTAATTAATGTGGACTCAGCTGGGCAGCTGGGAGTCTGCTCTGAATGCTGGGTGGCCTGAGGCAGGAGAGAGGAGTCAAAAATCAGGGTGGAGCCAGGCGTGGTGGCGCATGCCTTTAATCCCAGCACTTGGGAAGCAGAGACAGGTGGATCTCTGTGAGTTCAAGGCCAGCCTGGTCTATACAGTGAGTCCAGGTCAGCCAGGGTTATTACACAGAGAAACCCTGTCTCAAAAAACAAAACAAAAACAAAACAGTGTGGAATTAAAGACTAGGACATGGGGGACAGCTGGCCTGGGGAGCAGGAATAAATGTTTCTGGGTGTGGTATTTAGGGTATAGAGTGGCAGTTCTTAACCTGTGGGTTGTGACTTCTTTGCCAAACCTCTTTCTCCAAAAGTATTTACTTTTTTTTTTTAAAGATTTATTTATTTTATTATGTATATAGTGTTTTGTCTGCATGTACACCTGTAGACTAGAAGATCTCTTTATAGGTGGTTGTGACCCTCCATGTGATTTCTGGGAATTGAACTCAGGACCTTTGGAAGAGCAGCCAGTGCTCTTAACCTCTGAGCCCCCAAAAGTATTTACATGATGATTCATAATAGTAGCAAAATTACAGTTATGAAGTAGTAGTGAAAATAATAATACATGAGGATCTGTATTAAAGGCTGCAGTGTTGGGAAGGTTGAGTCCAGAGGGGGTGACTTGGGGAAGGGTTTCGGCACCAAGTCTGTCCCTGGTGAGATTGAGCTGTGCGCACAGCAGTGGCTAGGGTGATGACCAACACCTCAGAGCCAGGGGCTGTGGGCCACTCAAGAATGGTTCCCATGCTCAGATTGATTGCTGGTGATTGAGTCTCAAGTCGGGGGCAGAGGCTCCAGAGCGAGCTGGAGTTTGTGTTGGCTCCAGACCAAACAGTGCCTCTTTCTGTAGCCCCAGTAAAGCTCATACAAGGGGCTGTGGAGGAAACGAACGGGGTGGGGGAGGGGGAAGATGGGGGGGGGCGGTGAAGCAAAGAAGAAAGCACACACAAGTCGCTGGCAAGAATACTTCTGCCCCACCACAGTGGAATCCCTCAGGGATGACAGGAGCTGAGCCTTGGCCCCAGGAAGGGCGGGGCCTCTTCAAAGCATTTTCTCTTTGACACTCTGGTAGCCCAGGACTCAGGCCCTCCTGCGTGCCAGCCTGAGCTCAAAGGCCCTCTGTCTCCCCCCCAAATCCTGGGCTTGAGAGCCAGGCTCAAGATAATGAAGTGAGTGAGCTTGCGGCACCCATTTGGAGCCTCTCTTTCTCTGGGAAAAGAGGAAAAGGGCCCATACAGGGAGGCCGACTTATCAGGTTCACACAGACTGCAAGTGACTCAGTCTCCCTGGCTGGGAAACCGGGACTTTCTCCACAGCCCCTGCCACCACCCCTGGTCTTCCTGCTGCTTCCACAGCCACAGTGGAAGCCCTGGCCCTGACTAACGGAAGGGGACTAAGAGTCTTGGTGACATAGCAGAGGAGTCACACAGAAGAGGACAGAGGGAAAAACATGGTAAAGAACATTTTATCCCATTTACCCCACAAAAGGAGAATGAGGACATTTAAATATCTCAAAGCAAAATAACTTTCTAAAGTACTCAAGAAACTTAAAATGTAAATAATGCAGAACTTGAGAAATCTCACTTCCCAGAAAAAAACATATATATATATATATATCAGAATAAGAAAACAATCCACTGTGACAAAATTAAAGACCTCTAAAGAATGCAGCACAAATCATTATAAATTTGATCAATGTGACTCACTAGGTTATTTGGCAAAATGAGAAACAGACACCTCAGGAGATATCCAATAAATGTTTCATCAAACACCATTGTGGTTATAAAACAAAGACAACCTTATCAAAAGCAGTTATATTCTGGCTGCATATGAAGAGTCCCCTCGGGCTCAAGGGTTGAAGCCTGGGTCCCCAGCTGCGGGTGCTATTTTGGGAGGTGGTAGAAATACTAGGAGTCAGGGCCTAAGAGCAGGAAGTGGGCCACTGGGGGCATGCCCTTGGCTTATATCTTGCTCTGGCCTCCCCATCCTCCTTCCTTGATGGCTGTGAAGTGAGCAGCTTCCATCCACACCCCCTCCTGCCAGGCTGGGCCAATGCGGACAGTCCCCTTGTTCACCATGCTCCAGCTTCTTAACCTTGGGTCATGGTGGAGCTCGGTCCCCAGTGTTGCCAGGAAGATGAAACCATCTTAACATGTGTCTTGTAAAACAGCTTAGTGGTTGGCTAGCGTTCAAAGAAGTCACATGCTTTCTGGAATAGAATAAAAATGACTCAATGGTTAAAAGCACCGTCTGCTCTTCCAGAGGGCCTGAGTTCAATTCCCAGCAACCACATGATGGCTCAAACCCATCTATACTGGGATCTGATACCTTCTTCTGGCATTCAGTTGTACATGCACATAGAACATTCATATACATAAAAAAAATTCCTGTCTAATCTATGACTGATTCATAGTGTATCAGAAATCCTAGCCAATGATGCAACCTAGAAACCATCAGAATTATAAATATTAACAGTAAAGAAGAGGATCATTTTTACAGATGAATGCTTCTTCTTCTTCTTCTTCTTCTTCTGCTTCTTCTTCTGCTTCTTCTTCTGCTTCTTCTTCTGCTTCTTCTTCTGCTGCTTCTTCTTCTGCTTCTTCTTCTTCTTCTTCCAGAACTAGGGATCAAACCTATGGCCTTGGGCATCTGAAAACTACTAAAGTGAAGAAATGCTCAATAGGGGTGGGAGAGACATTTCAGTGGTCAAGAGAGATTTCTGCTCCCACAGAAGGCCTGGGTTTGGTTCCCAGCACAAACATGGCAGCTCACAGCCATCCATAACTCCAGTTCCAGGAGAGGCCCTCATCTGGCCTCCATGGGCACTGTGCATGCCTGGTACACAGAGATGCAGGCAGGCAAAGTACTTACACATAAAATAAATACTTAAATTATTTTTTTTTAATGTTCAGTAAATTCAAAGGATCCCATCCAAAGCAAAAATAATCATAAGGCAAGAGAAGGGGAGAGACAATTTTTGTTTCCAATGACAACAAAACATAGAAATGAATTGAGAAATAAATGTGAAATCAGGTGGGTGAGGTGGCTCAGCAGGAGAGCAGGCTTGTCACCAAGCCTTATGACCTGAGTTCAAAGCCCAGAACTCACTTGAAAGGAGAGACTAACTCCTAAAAAATATCCTCTGGCTTCCACATGTAACATGGCACATACATACACACAATAACATACAAAAAATAAATAGCAAAAAAATAACTATGAAATCCAGGCTGATTGTGGAATGCCCTGTTAGAGTCTTTGCTAGGACAAGTCTCATCTAAGTGGAGGTGGTTGTGTAGTTTTTAATACTGGCTCATCTAGGCAGAGACACATGTGAGATCCTAAGACCCAGGTGTTGGAAAATCCCACCCCTAAGCCCACCTTCTAACTTAGAGACAGCAGAAGCAACACATTTCCACTGTCACCAGGGGTTGTGTCTCCTCCCTATGCGCATGTGCTATATCCTCATAAAAAACCCAGTGCCTCCTCTCCCCTCGCTCACAGGCAGCCTCTGGTTACCCACCTCCCCCAATAAGATTGATTACACAGTGTGACACGTACCACAGGTTTTGTGGGGCACCCAGCACACAGAGCCCACATTTTAACCACAGCCCCTCATCTGCTTCTCCCATTCCACCAGGCTCTGGAAATGCACATTTGTCTTATAACTGTCTCCGGGGGTCGGGGGCGGGGTGGTGGTGGTAGCTGAGCTGAGCTTAACTCACAGAAGAACAAAAAAAAAAAAAAAAAAAAAAATCACACAAAATTGACTACAGCTGTAACAGCCTGAATGAGCCCTCTTTGATATGAATATTCATCATGGTTATCTAAGGACTGGTAATGAGTGGCATGCTATGTCTGGCCCAGGAGTGAGTGCTGCACATAGCTGGGTATGTGGGTACCTTCTCCCAGGACACTGGTGGGCCCACTCCCTTTCCAAAAGGCTGCCTTCTCCTACTTACTCTTGCCTCTCTCCTTCCCTAAGGAGTGTGTTGTGTTCTCAGAGGGAGGAGAGATATATAGAGTTCAGTCTGGGACACTATAGAGGTGGGGCTGTGTGTGTGCCACTTTAATTAGTGGGGTGAGGGGTCAGAGAGAGAGAGGTGAGGAGAGAGAGCTCTTGATGTGGGAACTCTTGAAAAATCATCCATTCTAATATTTTTTAAAGATTTATTTATTTATAATGTATACAGTATCCTGCCCAAATGTGCACCTACACACCAGAAGAGGGCACCAGATCTCATTGTAGATGGTTGTGAGCCACCATGTGGTTGCTGGGAATTGAACTCAGGACCTTTGGATGAACAGCCAGTGCTCTTAACCTCTGAGCCATCTCCCCAGCCCACAGTTAGAATCCTAGTGAGAAGGGCCGGGACCTCCTGCACCTACAAGTAAGATGTCCTCAAGCAGTGCACGCTCCTGAGTATCCAAGCTGCGATGAATCGCCTGAATTGAAAATCAAGAGAGAACCGCTCCATCAGACCAAAGAAAGGAGCTGGGTTCCTCGGAAATGTTAATGCACTACAAATAGATCTGCTTGCTCCAAGAACACTGTGGCTAGTGCTGATCCGATATCCTGAAACGTTTGTAAATTAGAACAAATTGACTATAATAAACAGCAATGTACTATAACAAAATGTACACAAACACGGTCTCGCTCTGCCTCTGAAAACACGTTATACTGTCCTATGATGATCGAGTGAGAGGGGGCGGGGCCTCATGCTGAAACGGAGGCTGAGTGCCAGGCTGCAGCAGAAAGGCTACATATGCAAGACAAGGGTTAATCTGATCACCTTGGTGACACTAAGTGACTGGACTGGCAAGGGTTCCCCAGAGGGATGACAGCAGCAGCAAAATTCAGACTGTGCAGGTGATTTACCAGAGGGGTCTGGTTGCTTGGCTTGCGTGGTGCCACTGTGCAATCTGGAGAGCCGGCGAGAGCAGTGCTGCTCAGTCCAGGAGTTGCTAGCGCTGGGGTTGTCAGAACAAGAGAGACCCGTGAAGCAGCTCTGTCTGGGGCTGGCTGCCAGAACGGTCCCTGGGGAGTTGCTGGTATGGAAAAGTCTGTGGATGTCTGAGTCTCGTGTCTACAGGCAATGGCACCATCAACACACACACCTGCCTCAGGAAGGCTCAGCTTGTGCTTCCTTCCCAGCTCTGTGTTCCATCGAGGTCCCTGTCCTATTGGTGCCACCAACATATACAATGAGCCAAAGAGATACCCATGTCTCCAGTGGGAATAAGTGAGCAGTGAGAGATTTTATCACGCTACTCAAAATATTATACAGTTTGAAACCTACCAATTGCTTATTTCTGGAATGTTCCATTTAATCGCTCAGACTACATTTTTTTTCCTGTGCCATTTTTTAATGTAAGTTTATTTTTTGTCATAATGAAGGTTAGAAGGAAATACATTTTGTTCTCTATCACTATTGACTTAGAGTTTGATGGTATTTTTAACAGATTTGCTAACAGAAATTTCTTTTTCGCCAACAAAGCATGAAACAGAAACCATCTCATACGGCTGTCTGCAGGTAAAGAGTGTACCGGGGAACTGAGTTTGAGCATTTCCATTTGGTCAGTGTCTAAATTATCTTCAATTATCAACATGACACATTTGGAAAGAGGGAATCTCAATTAAGAAAGCACCTCCACAGGACTGCCCTCTGCTAATATCTGTGGGGCACTTTCTCAATTGATGCAAGAGGCGCACAGTGGATAGTACTAGCCCAAGGAAGCTAGGCCTCGCCTATGGAAGAAAGATATCTGAATGTGAGCCCAAAAGCAATCCAATAAGTAATCTTCCTTTGTGGTCTCTGTTTTAGTTCATGCCTCCAAATTCTTTTTTTTTTTTTTTTCTTCTTGTCACAGAAGCTGTAGTGTATCACGCAGTATAGCCTTTTGTCCACATATGTTTACTTTTTTTTTTTTTTTTCAAGACAGGGTCTCTCTGGGTAGCCTTGGCTGTCCTGGACTCACTTTGTAGATCAGGCTGGCCTCGAACTCACAGCGATCTACCTGCCTCTGCCTCCTGAGTGCTGAGATTAAAGGCATGCGCCACCACACCCAGCTTTTTTTTTTTTTCTCATATGTTTACTTTCAAATGTTCATTGCTATGGGTCATGGGTCTGGTTGGGGGCCTACACTGTCTTTACAGGATCCTCACAGGCACTGCTGTCAGATATCCCGTTGTTGCTGCATGTCAAGGAGATTCTTAATCTTTGAGTCTGCAGGTCATACATGGGGTAGATGTGGGGGTGAGATTCACTCAGAGCCCTGGATCAGGGCCTGCTCCTTTGTCCTCAGGGCAGGGCTGGCTCTCCCGCTCCCATGTCACCAGGACAGGGCCCATTTTCCTGCTCCTGTGTCTTCAGGGTAAGGCTGGCTCTCCTGGTCCCCTGTCATCAGGCATGGCCAGCTCTCCTGCTCCTGTGTCCTCAGGGTAGGGCCAGCTCTCAGGCTCCCAGTCCCCAGGGCTGGCTCACCTGCTCCTCTGTCCTAAAGGCCAGCTCTCCTGTTCTTGTATCCTCAGGGCCAGCTCTCCTGCTTCCATGTCCTCAGGGCCAGCTGTCCTGCTCCCATTCAATTTACCAGATTGTTGCTGGCTGTCAAGGCCTGGATGGCCTCCTGCTCCTGTGGGTACTGGATCTTGTAGGCAATCAAGCAGGTGGCAAGTGGAGGCTCCTCAAAGTCTTTGTTGAGTAGCTCGCAAAAACCATTGATATTGGCCCAATTCAACTTCTTGTCCTGGGCAACTTGTGGCTCTGTTGATTTGCTCCTCCAGAGTCTCTGGTTCAATCACATGTTCTATCCACCATGGGCCCCCTGCCTTGGTGCTGCCCCTAGTATCCACCTCTGCAGGATCCAGTGCTCGCACTGAGCATGGCCTCAGCCAGTGAGAGGAGGTCCATGAGGCCTGTGGTGTGGGCAATGCAGTCCTCCTTCAGGCCATCTCCTTGGCCCACACTGCATTGGACTGCAACCGGAAAAGCAGTGACTGGCTACAGCTGGGGTGGCCCAGGGTCCCTGGGAGCTCACCTGAGCGTGGTCCCAGGTCCCATGGTCCTGCGGTGGGAGGACATGAATGTTCCACCTGACAGGATTTCTTTCTTTCTGGGAAACACCAGCTTTTGGTGTTTTGGAGCTCTCAGTATGGTTCTTTGGTGGCTGTGCCATCACAGCAGTTCCTCGGATCGGACACAGTGTGCGATCGGTGCCATCTTGGATGATCTTGGCTTGGGTATTTCTAATACATTGCACTAAGTGTTTCCTCCCAATCAGGCTGCTCTTGGGGGTGAGCATTTCTGTGTAGCTCTGGAACACAATCATCCTCCTCAGAATGCATTGATAACCTCATCTTTCGAACCCTGCGGACCCACGCTCCACACCGCAGTACGGAGCACGCCTGCTGTGCCCTCATACTACATTTGATTGTAGGTAATCGAAACTGAAGAGAGAAAATCACAGGAACTACTGTATACATTGTGCTTGCCTGCGTGTGCTGCACATGTGTCCATGTGTGAGTGTTTTCATGTGTGTGCATGTGTGTGCTTAGGTGTGTGTATGGAAAGGGCATGCAGAACATGAAGTAGAAGGCCTCACAGCAGGTGATCTGGGTAAGTTGTAAGTGGCTTTTCTCCACACGATTTATGCGCTTACAATTTTTTTCCTGTAAACTTGAAACCGTTCTGAGTCCCTCGTTATTTTTGCATGAGCCTTATCATCTCCCACTTAACCTTAGTCTCTTGTTAATATGTCACTTTGTAGACTCCCAGTTTTCTAGACCTGGTCTGAGAAAGCTTGCAGCTTCCTGAGGGTCATGTTGTGTTTGGTTTCAGGTGGCTTCCCTCAGTGTGTGGCGCACCCTCAAGCCCCTCCATGTGGCCGAGGCTGAACGCTCACCCTCTCCATTCTGATCTTGATATTTCCTGAGGTCCCTTTCTTGGATCCTTAGATTTGAACAGCAAGATCTAGTGGCTCCTCCTGTTGACCAGAGGTAGCCAGTGCCCTGTGCTCTCCTCCTGCTTTATGGAGAACAGTTATTGAGCCCACTCTGTCCCTACAGCTTGCTGGTAGCCTGGAGAATTCAGTATCCCAAGCCTCTGTGGTCCTGTACCCATGCTCCCATGGTTTTTTCTGGGAAGGATGGGGCTACTCTTGATGCTCCTAGCAGTCTGTAAGACACTTGCCAAAAGACAGCCACACCCAAGCATGCACAGCCCTTGGGGCTCCTGGGCATCCCACAGTGTCACTTATCACTTCTCAGAGGGCTCTAATTGAGTCCCTGTGGTGGTGATGGAGTGTGGATGGGGGTGTCGGGGGGGGGGGAGCAAAACTGCTTGAAATCGCTGGCTTTCTTCCCACACAAGGCTGAGGGAGTCCCCAAGGGGCTGGCTGTTGGGCAATATTTCTAATTTGCAATATGGAAACTTCGCCGTGTTTCATAAGCAATGCCCTGTAAGGTCTGAGCAATCGAGGCTGTGTTAGGAGCTGCCAGTGTTCGCTTACCATCTTAGTGTTAAACTGTACTTTTTTTTTTCTCCAGAGCCTCACCCCACCCCAGACTCCTAGGAAAGAAAACGTAGGAAGGTAGGAGGACTAGAGGAAGGAAAGATAGAGAGAAGGATGCGTGAGAACAGATGAAAGAAGGAAGACAGGAAGAATTGAAGGAAGAGAGGGAGAGGTAGATGACCAGAAAGAGGAGGGGGCAGAAGGAAAAGGAGGGAAGAGAGAGAGGATAGGTGGAAGAAGACAGGGATTGAAGGAATAGGCAAAAGGCTGGAGGACAAGACCACAGATCTGAGACTCTCTCCTTCGAAGGATGTTTGGGCCCTGACTGGCCGGGACACTTTCTGCTCCGTTAACTTTTCCTGAAGATGTTACAGACATCCACCCATCCAGATAGGGTACCGACAGCAAAACAAAGTGGGGGCAGGGGAGGGGGGAGGCGGAGGAGACACAAGTCTACCTGGTAAAGGTTGCCAGGCTTACTTACAGGAATATGGGTATGTGTGTTGGTGAGGGGTGGGGGCGGTTACTTACAGAAGCATGTGTGACCCCAGAGTACCACCAGAATGTTCTACCCCAACACAGATGCTGACTCTTCTCAGCTGCGTAAATGTTCCTTTCAGTTAAGCTCCCACTCTCGATTCCCTTAAGATCTACCTGAGTTGAGGGCTGGAGAGATGGTTCAGAGGTTAAGAGCACGGTCTGCTCTTCTAGAGGTCCTGAGTTCAATTCCCAGCAACCACATGGTGCCTCACAACCATCTGTAATGAGGTCTAATGCCCTCTTCTGGCCTGCAGGTGTACATGCAGGCAAAACACTGTATACATAATAAATAAATAAATCTTTTTAAAAAGATCTACCTGAGACCAGATGCAGCTGAGAGGGGGGCACGGGTGGGAATGGCTGGGATCTCAGGTGTGGGCATGGGAGGGGGGGGGGGGGTTGGGGAGTTGTCTAAGGATCCTGCCTAGTCTCTTCTTCTGTGAGAGAATGCTGGAAATAACCCTATCTTGTTGAGGGTCTCTAGCTATTGTCATTAAAATGGCAAAAGCCATTTAGCTTGAGGATAGCAGTCATCAAGGGTTTCCCTCAGTTCCCAGTAAAGCAGATTCTGGCTTAATGAGCAGAATCCTTGCCAGGCCCCTGAAGGGTTTGGCCCCCTATACCCACGGCAGGATGGGAAGGGAAGGAAAGAGAGCATTGGATACAGTCTCCCATGTGAGAGAGCCATGAATCTTGCTCAGGATAGCTAGTACCATAAAGATCAGCCTAAGGGCACAGGCATCTTCCCAGAGTTCAGAGTGTATGCTAGGGCTGAGGTAGTCCGCCACCAGATAGAGGCCAATGCCCCTGAGAAGGTTCTAGAAGAAAGCACAGCAGAGCTCTGTTAGATACATAGCAGACCTTGGGTCAATTCAAATGCCCAGTAGAAGCAGGGGGAGGCTCTGGGAAGGGGCTGAAGGCCACCAGGGCACACTCAGCAGACAGGAGGCCAAGAGGTAGTGAGGACCCAGGATGACAAGATATGAGCCACCACCCTTTGGACCTGAAAGGACAAGGGAGAAGCCACGCAGGTAATTCCCCAGGGAGGATGAGGACAGGACAGCGCCTGACTCCTTTACCTCTGGCTCCCTGGTACCAGAGGGTAGAAAACCCTATAGCAGAGGTTCTCACCCTCCCTAATGCTGCCACCCTTTAATACAGTTCCTAGCACTGTGGTGACCCCAAACCATAGAATTCTTTTCATTGCTGTTTCCTAACTAGAATTTTCTACTGTCATGAATTGTAATATAGATATCTGATATGCAGGATATCTGATATGTGATTCCCGCCAACCCCACCAAAGGGGTCTTGACCCACAGGTTGAGAACTGCTGCCCTAGAAGGAATAGAGACGCGTGGCTTTGTGCGTCTTCCACTTTGGATTCACTGCCTGAGTGCCCCCAGGCTATTCAGATCACATTATATACCTGAGGTAGCTGGGTTGTGGCTAGTGGCTCACTGGTAGATATAGATATGCACCTGGAAACACAAGGCTGGGAAGAAAGTGGGATTGGATCTTGGGAGCCTGGCAACAGAGCCTGTATCCCTGGCCCCTGTCTCCATCGAGTCTGGCCAGGGGTCTAAGATCTGTTCAGGGGAATCTGCCCCCAACAGTGTCACCATAGCTGAGCCTCAGCCTACTTGCCTGTCCTCAGCCCTGCAAAGCTTTTGTCTCAGGCCCAGTGTACTGCTTCCCTTTCATCCAGACTTCTTCCCACCCCCACCCTCACCCTTCCATCCCCCCCAACCCTCCCACCCCCATCTCACCCTGTGTCTCTCTCTCCCTCATGCCCTTTCCTGAACCACACCCTCCTGGGGGCTGGTAGCAGCATCTCCCAGCCATTTCTTTCCCTAGTCAAGAGAGTCTTCCCATATTCTTGAATCCTCTGTATGATGTATTTAACCACAATCTCCAAATCAATTCTCTATTTAAATATATTTATTTAAAAGAAAACAATGTATCTCTCCCTAAGTGGAGAGCCAATACTTTTCTCACTGACTTTAAAATAAATAAAGTCTGTTCGAATGTAGACAACTTATATATGCCTGCCTTATCCCTGTACTTAGGAATATTCCTTCACAGCATTGTTTAGTATTGGCCTTTAAAAATATTTAATAATCTTTTGTTAATAGTACAAGCAAAAGAAAATTGGCTCAGATGATGGAGGGATGCTGAAAAGTTTTTTGTTTTTGTTTTTGTTTTTGTTTTTTTTTAACCACAGAGAAGGAAGAGGCCCCTAAAAGGGATCCACATCAGGTCCCAGAGAAGATTCCAGAAGGCTTCTTCTCACAGATTGTTGCTTTTAGAAAAGGCTCCAGGTTAATTACCACCTCCCACTTGCAATGGTACTAGTAGCATCTCCAACCCTGTGCATTTGTGGATGATTTTGTTTGCCTTGGTGTTTTGAAACAGGTTCTTGCCCTGTGACGCAGGCTGGTCAGGAAGTCGAAGCATCCTCCTACCGCAGCCATTGAAAACTGAGATTATAGGAATGAGCCCCCATGCCCTGCTCTTTTGTGTGTGTGTTTGCATGTGTGGTGTGTATACGCATGTGTGTGTATGTTTTGTGTGTGTGTGTGTGTGTGTGTGTGTGTGTGTGTGTGTACATGCAAACTCCAGAGGTTGACCACTGCCCATGTTTCATGGTTGCCTTCCACATAATACACAGAACTTTCCTTGCTGAATTTGAGCTCGCTGATTCAGGTAATCTAGCTATCCCAGCCTTTGCTCCAAGGATCCCCCTGTTATCTTAATCTGCCCTCTCAGGGCTGAAATTACAGGCAAGCCCTCCCAGGCCCACTAAACATTTACCTGGGTGCTGGGAGTCCAATTCCAACCCCACACTTGTGTAGCAGCACTTTGCCCACTGAGCTCACACACACACACACACACACACACACACACACCACACACACACAACCGAAGTTTTCAATGGGCAGTCTATATGTTTGCTGTAAGCTGTCTAGATGTCAACTCTATTAGTCACCCTTGCATCATATAAAAACACCGGGACAGTTGGCAATAACGGAGGGTTTGTTTTGGCTCAGGTTTTCAGAGGTCTCAGCCCCATGGCCAGCTGGCCCTGTTGCTTTGAGGGAGGGCTGCACATCATGGTGACAGCACCTGGTGGCGCTAAACTGCCCACCCCATAGAGGTCAAAGCGAGACACTCTCATTCTCGGGACTAACTCCAAGGATCTGAAGACCCTGGTCTGCTCAGCCTATTTAAATGTTCTACTTCCGCCCACCAGCACGATCTGGGAACCTTTAACAATGGCCTCTGGGACATCCAGAGGTAGAGGACTGTACAGTCCACTAAGGCTGGAGTTCTACCTTGCACCTGATGAAATCTCAGGGCTAGATGGCCTAAGTTCTGTCTTCTGAGTCAGGGGCTACAGCAAGGGCTGCTAGATGGAATCCATTTTTAAATGCTTTTCATTAATTATTATGTACATGTTAAGATGTACAGTGCCTATGGATGCCAGAAGGTGGCGACAGACCCCTGGAAACTGAGTTTACAGGTGCTTATGAGCAGCCTTGTTGGTGCTGAGAATTCAAAGTTGGTCCTCTGGAAAATGCAGCCAGTGCATTTTTTTTTTCGAGACAGGTTCTCTGTGTAGCCTTGGCTGTCCTAGACTTGCTTTGTAGACTAGGTGACCTTGAACGCACAGCGATCCACCTGCCCCTCTGCCTCTGGAGTGCCGGGATTAAAGGCGTGCACTACACACCCGGCTTGCAGCCAGTGCTCCTAACCCTCGGAGCCATCGCTCGGCCTGACAGGGTCCATGTTTACGCAGAGATGTACTTGTGCTATTGACACAATGTGTACTGTTTTCTGAACAGAGCCAGTCACCTTTACCTTTACTGTTTCAACCTTAGGTTGTGTTTAATGAGCTCTCTTCCTCCTGGGTTATACAAATATTCACTGAAATACGCTCTGAGTGTTTTTGTGGTTTCCTGTTACATTGAATCTTTAATCCATCTGAACAAGAAACAGGATCTAATTTTCTTTCATCCAAGGACTGGCCATTTGCCCAGTTCTCTACCGTTGGTGTTGGGATTGGAACCCAGGGCCACACAGGACCGGGGTAAGCACTCCACCACCAAGCTACAGCCTAGACCAAGTGGTTTATTGGAGAAAAGCTAGAACTTCCTCAACGGACTTGAAGGTCATGTCTTCACGTGCTGATGTTTGTGCTCAGGCTGACACACACGTTTCCGTTCCATTCTTGTATCCATATCTGGACTTAATGTTAAAGCTTTTAGCTTTAATGGCTGATAACATAATTCTGGCTTGATTTCCTTGTCAAATACTTCTTGGTGGAAAAATGGCATCTCTTCCGTAGTGTGTGTCTCTATCCCAGGCCCTGTCTGTTTACTAAATATCCTGTTTTGTTTGTTTGTTTTGTTTTTCAAGTAAGGGTTATGTGTGTTTCTTTGCCTAGCTTACTCCCAGGAATTTTTCATCCCTTGCTGAATCGTGAATGGGATCTTTTTTACCCCCAGTATATTTTGTTACAACTATTTTGGGGTATTTGGCAAGCCACAGGGTTTGTATGTTTGTTTTGTAACTGGCCACCTTACTGAATTCTCTCTTCAGCTGGAAGGTCTCCTTTCCGCTGTGGTTTTCCTTGAATGTCTTATTTCTGTGTCCTTCTGTGACAGTAGCTTTTACAGGGGTGTTTTAGGGGGAGGGGTGCCGCTGACTGACCCTCCCCATGCCCATCCTTCATGCCACAGCCTGGAAAGAGACACTTCCTCCTCTGCGAGCATCCAGGGAATCCATCTCCAAGCAAAATATTTTGTGTGTGTGAAGGAGCTTGCTTACGTCAGTTGGTATTTTGGTCAAGAGTTACAGACTGTGCTTCATCGCGAGGTGAAAAAACACAGCCTTTAAATCAAGCCTTTCCAGTGAGCCCAGCCCCAAGAGCGTTGCTTTTCTCACACCTTGGACACGTAGGAAAATGTGCGCTCAGGGAGATGGCCGGGTGCCCGCCTGGGGAAAGTGCCAAGCTGGGTGAATGCTACAGGCAGGGGCTTGGCTTGCTCTTGTTTGCTGGACTTTGAATAGCTGCTAAGAGTCCTCCAGAGCCTGTGGGCACTGCGGGCCTGTAGGGCCCAAGTCAGGGCAGCTGCCAGCCTGTCCATAGAGGGGCAGCACTTCCTGACACAGTGAGCTGTGTGGATCTGCCCACGGCAACGCACTGGCAACATGCTGTGTTTTATGGATTCTCATTTATGATCCACGTAGCCCGGTGAGGAAGGTGTGGCTTTGAGAACTGCAGTGCCATGTGTTTGTTCAAAGTAATTTTGACAAGCTTCCAGGACAGAACTTGGATTTGGGTCCAGCGTAGTACTCACATGTCTCATGGTCCTTTCTCAACTAGGCTAAGCATTGCTGGGGAGCTGCGCAAAACGATTTTTCAGTTTTGTTGTTGGTTGGTTGGTTGGTTGTTTTGAGACACTGTTTCACTTTGTAACTCTGGCTGGTCTGGAACTCCTGTAAGCCTGAAGGTGCCTCCTGAGTGCTGGGATTAAAGGGGTGGGCATGCTCTGCACTACTCAGTGTGTTTGAAATTACAATGGTGTCCTGTGGCATGCATCTGGACTAGGGGTGATGGGGGGTGCTAATATGGTCACCAGCGTCCAGTCCCCTGAGTTAGCAAGGATTAGTGTCTTTAGGAAAATACTTATTACCTGTATTTGGCAATTTGATTTTTATCAGTTTTTGTTGAGTTTCTGGTTTCCAGCAACAAGGAAAACGTGAGCTGGATCCAGGATGAGGAGCCTCCTTCCCGCCTCCCTCCTCCACCTCCTTAATCTTTGTTTCCTCTTCTGCACTGGTACATGGAGAAAGAATGGCCTCCTGGGCTTCATCTTCCAGAGTCTGCATTTGTTTGTCTGTAAAGTCCTACTTTCCTTATTTCTGTCACCTGGAGGTGGCCCCTGGCTATCCGACCCGTCCTGGTCGCCCTGGCCTACTAAAGCTTGACCTTGACCTTTGTCCCAGCCACTGCAATAGGAGATAGAGAGCCTAGGTTTGCCTTCCAGAGTCCCCAAGTCTCCGGCTGTGCACCCAGTCCTCTGAGAGGGTCACTCCTGCCAGTAGCAGGTGCCCCTGGGGGCAGGCTCAGGAGGTGGCCAGCGCCAGGTTGCTTGCACACAGCTCACGTGCTCCTTGCATTTCAGCCACTGGGGCCGGTGCCAGGGCAAGCAGAACACACAGCCTGGAGCCGCAAGAAGTCTTTTCTTTCTTATTCCTTCTTAATAACTAACTTGGGCTCTGCTCCCCCCCCCCCACCTCCCTCCCTTTCGGGGAATGTTATGAATGGAATGTACAAATTCCAGCCTGTGAGCTCCAGGCCAGGAATGTAAGCTCTGGCGACCTCCCCTCCCAGGGCTGCCTTCAGCCCTTCAGCCTGGGATTGGAGACTCAGTTGCTGTTCTTCTGGTTTGTAACAGACACTTGAGGGACTGGCCATGAGAGATTCAGGGGGCAGACGGAGAGCCAAACTTAAGCTAGGAGCCCACATAGCACGCCATGATGCTAGGTGGGCCTGGGCCACGGACCAGTTAGTTACAGAGGTGCCCTCAGCAGAGAACACACGAACACACACCGCCTGGAATCCATGCCTAGGACATGCAGGCGATGCACATTGGCACTCATGGATGCACCAACACCATCTTTTTCACAAATGTTTGCATATGCCAGGGTACATATGCAGAGCTGTGCACTCACTCATTAAAAGCATGTCATATAAGCTGGTCGTGGTGGCGCACGCCTTTAATCCCAGCACACGGGAGGCAGAGGCAGGCAGATTGCTGTGAGTTCGAGGCCAGCCTGGTCTACAAGCAAGTCTAGGACAGTCAAGGCTACACAGAGAAACCCTGTCTCAAAAAAAAAAAAGAAGCACGCCATACACCCCCTGATGATGCGATGGGGTTCACACCTACTACACACTGTGTACCCATATTACAGGGGTGCATGTATCCACAGTACAGTGGGCACCCACAGGCATGCACAGCAGGAACCATCCCCCTCCCACCCCCTGACAAGCACAGCTTGTATCTCCTTAGGTGATAGGTGGGCTCACTGACAGCCCTCTCCTGGCACAGCATTGGATATCCAGCCTGACCTCTCAGACCTGAGCCTTTCACTGGTGACGGCACGGGCTGGGAGAGCTGCTCAGAGAACACTGATGGCGTGGCCACAGGCTTCTCCCTCACTCCTTGGTTGTGTGTCTGTTTGGTTTCATAGACTAGAAGTCGTTGCCTGGAGAAGAGGAATGACAACAGAGCCCCTGAATCTGACTGGCAGGGCTGGCCTTCTCCATCCCAGCTCCTGGCTAGGGATGGCCGCTTGCCAGCCCCGGTGCCCGTGCCAATCCACCACCTCTACAGCGTACTCCCTGCGACACTGTGTTCTCCCACAGGATATGGGGTAAACATAAGCCTCCTGGCCCCACGGGAGCCAGGGCATTCCTGCCAGGCCTTTCACTCGCTCACTCATCCGTTCATTCATCTATTTGTTCACTTCTTCATTCCTTCATTCCTCTAGGAATTCCTTGCTGAGTGCCTCTGGTAGGCCAGATACCGCAGGTGCAGCAGTCGGTCTGTGGGACTGAACTCAGGCTTAGGTGATGGCAATCTTGCCAGCCCCTATTATCTCTACTTCTGAGATGAAAGACGCTGTATTGGAAGGCGGGGTGGCCACCTGCGACATGTCCCCCTAAGCATGAGTGAAGTCTTGGTGACTGGCACTGGCTCTCCTCTCCTGGGAGGCAGTTCTGACCCTAGAAGAATTCCAGGCTTTCTCTGGTGCCACCCTCTCCTCAGCCCAGTACTCAGTCAGGGGTGAGAGGCACACTCGAAGGTGACAGGTCCCTGCAACAGAACTCCAGGCCCTCTACCTCCATTGAGTCCAAGCCTGTCCGTGACTGAAGACAGAGTCTGGAACCACCCTTTGCAACCTCATGTCCTAGGGAAATGACAGAGCCTCCTAAAGAGGAGTGGCTGACCTGTGACGTAAGCCATGTCCCGGTCCTTTCCCCCTACCCACGTGCTGAATAGAGCGCATGAGCCTAGAGTCAGGGAGATGCAGCCTGGGCTTTAGTCTCGTTCTTCTCACCCATGGAAGGTCCTCAGTGAGTGGGGACTGCAGTCAGTTCGCTCAAAAGAAGGAGAGTAAGCCCCATCACAGGTCCTAGTAGGGGAACCAGAGTGCGTAGGATACAATAACCCTTCCGGGCTAGAGCTTTTTCCAGGCTTGACTGGACCGGAGCAGCTGATTGACAAGGACCTTGTGGGGGGGCGCGGGCGGGGCGGGGGGGAGGCTGGGGGGGAGGCTGGGGGGGGAGAGCGAGTTCTCTTAACCAAGCGCCCTGTTCTAGATTTCAGAATGTGGTGATGAAAGGAGGAATCGAGTGGGATTGAAACCAGCTCTGGAGGATGGAGGGGGCAGTCTTGACTGCCGGAGGAGACAGCAGGGGGGGTTGGGGGAGGGGGGATAGAAAATTCCTGGGAGGGAGTCAGAAACATCCAGCAATCATAAGTCAGCCAGGAGCGTGGAGGTCTTTTTCTCCGATCTCGGTCTAAGACGCGTGCTGTTTAAAGCGCTTTCTTCTTCCCCTTCAACCCTGTCGGTTAAGCTTGTTATTTATTGGAGTTTTACGCCACTGGGTTGAGTTTTGCTTGGGGTTTGGTAAACTGTGACTTCTTCCAGATCAGGCCCGTGTGTGTGCAAGACTGAACCCAGGCCTAGTGTGCTCAGCTGACCCGTGCGCTGTCACCCGGGCCACCGTTTACGCGAAACCCTCCCACTTCAGTGCTTTGTGACTCTTGATGTCTTCCCCAGCCTCTCTGAGCCTCAGCTTTGTCCTCTGCAAAGTTGAGAGCGCCTTAGTCACTTGTGTCTGCACTACGGTTTAGAGTGTCTCCACAGGCTTGTTTATAAAGCCTTAGCACCCACGTGTGGGTCCTAGTAGAAGGACATCCATTGGTGAGAGTGTCATGGAGGCTCCCACTGTGACCCGAGTACAGGCGCCATCATACAGGGCTGGAGTGCAGCACAGATGCTAACAGACAAGACACTTCACAGGCTATTAAATCGGATTATCAGAAACTCAGTGACTTAAAGCAACATAAATTTAACTTTTTTTTTTTTTTTTTTTTTTTTTTTTTTTTTTGAGACAGGGTTTCTCTGTGTAGCCTTGGCTGTCCTGGACTCGCTTTGTCTGGCCTTGAACTCACAGCGATCCGCCTGCCTCTGCTTCCCGAGTGCTGGGATTAAAGGCGTGCGCCACCACACTCAGCAAATTTAACTCTTATATGGTTCTAGAAGGGCTTGGAAGTGAGCATCAGCAGCTGAAATCAAATTGTCAGCAAGGTTTACTCTCCGTCTCCTGGCCTCTCCCAGCTTATTGGACATGGCCTCTTCCTCCATCTTTGAAGCCAGCTGTGGCTAGTTAGCCTTAACCAGATCACTGCCTGGCCTAGGTCTCTGTGTCATAGTGATGGCCCCAGTGAAAGCTTGGGCCCACCCAGGTAAACCATGGCCATCCTCTTACCTAAGGTCCCCTGATTAACTGTAACTCCCTTGGAGCCTTCCTTTGTCACATAGCAAACCTATTCGCTGGGTTGGGTTTGGACACCATTTTCTGTCCTCTACAGGAAAGAAACATGTTTTTCATGCAAAAGAGCAAAGCCACAGTCCACAGAGGGTAGGCTGGCCAGGTGACCCTCGTGGAGAGAAAGTGTGGAAATAGCTGTCAGCCCACAGGCGCCAGAGGTCCGCTGAGAATGAGTGGGTACCAGGGAAGCCATCTGAGACACAGGTCCAGGAAAAGGGTGGTGAGCTCAAATCTGCGCGAAATCTTAGCTAAAACAGGAGACGGGAAGGTTAATTTGGGCAATAAATCACATTAAAATTCTGTGTGCACTTGGGGCTTCGAATTCACCCTCCTTGTGTACAGTTACCTTAGCAATGAGGGTTCTTTTTTTTAGAGATTTATTTTTTAAGACTTTTACACATATGAGTGTTTTGTCAGCATGAATGTACATGCACACCACATGTATGTACTACCCACAAAGGCCAGAAGAGGGCATTGGATCCCCTTGGAACTGGAGTTACCGGCCTTTGTTAGCCACCAGGTATGTGTTGAAAATTGACCTCGGGTCCTCTGGAAGAGCAGTCTGTGCTCTTAATTGCTGAGACATCTCGCCAGCCCTCACGTTTTGAGTTTTTTTTTTTTTAAAGATTTGTTTGTTTATTTATTTAATGTTTACAGTGCACACATGTGTAATGTGTACACATGCAGGCCAGAGGAGGGCACCAGATCTCGTTATAGATAGTTGTGAGCCACCATGCGGTTGCTGAGAATTGAACTCAGGGCCTTTGGAAGAGCAGCCACTGCTTGTAACCTCTGAGCTACCTCTCCAGCCTATGTGTTGAGTTCTTAAATAAAAGCTTTGCTTAATTTGATCATTTTTCACTTTCGTTGCCCTGTGTTTCACTTCTAAAACAGGCCTGAGTGGGCCTCGCTATCAGCGGCCAAGGTTCCCCCAGTACCCTGAGGCTACTCAGCTCAGCCACGAGTCTGGATTTGGGGTTGTTCATCTTGTCTCTCCAGAAGGGCAGTAAAAAAGCCTGGGAAACCCCAACTCTGAAAAGGACTGGCCAAAGTTCTCCAAATCCTGGTGGTCTAGTTTGAACAGACAGAAAGGAGAGACAGGGAAGAGGAAGCAGAGGCTGCCGCTTGCTAGGAGCAATCAGATATCTTAGACTTTGCTCCTGGTGGGGGGGGGAAGGGGTGTCTCTGCAGGTCAGCACCCCTCACAGCCCTGCCAGGGGACAGGTCCTTGAGAGGCAACAGGAAGCTCTGTGATATGCTGAATGTGCACTGGCCAGGCTGCTGGGATGACACAACTCATTCCCCATTGTGCAACAGAGACGCAGGGTCCCGGGAAGGGTGCACGAAGGCTCTGCCTCAATTGCACACTGAGCTGTGTCAAAATCAAATGCCCCAGGGAGGAGATTTGGAGTTCAGAGGGAAGTGGGGTTTTATTTATTATATATTTATTTATTTATTGTTGTTGTTTGTTTGTTTATTTTTGTTTTAACCAGGTCTGCAGAGACTAGGGACCAGGATGGGGAGAGAGGAGAAGATTAGAAACAGAGGGAAAACAACAGAAAAAGGAAGGAGAGAAATGGCAAGGAACGGGGAAGAGGCAGAGGAGAGGAGCTCTGGAGAGGGGAGGTCCCTGGCTGGGAGTTCTCCCCTCGCTGACAGCCTGTGGAAAGTCTCAATGCCAGATCTCTGCTCTCACCCTGGGTAAAAATAGGTGGTGGCGCATAGGACAAGGTCTTGAGGTCCCCAGTGAGCTAAGTAAATAGTGACCTGATCAACCGTGGAGGAAAACCAAACCTTGTTGACTTTGCAAGCCTGTTGCTATGGGTGCGGCTGCTAGGTCTCTTCTGTGGGGCTTTTGACCGGCCTGGCCTTGGCTCTGCTCTGAACTCAGGCTGGAACCCCAGGGTACTGCCATCTGCCCTGCAGGGTTCCAATAGACCCAGAGCCTCTGTGGCACTATGCTGCCCCTGCTGGTCAGTTCTGTGGAATCCTGGAGATCTCTGATGAGGAGTGACCAGAAGGTTGGAAGCACTCCTCTTCTGGAGAGCCCTGGGATGGGTCCCTCTCTAAGCAGACGGTTCAAGGAGCGCCAGTTATGTTTTACATGTACAACCAAGGGCCTGTAAGGCTTTGGTGGGCCTAGGAAGCCCTCATCCCAAGTGGCAACGTCGATGTCATGATGTCACGGTGCTGTGTGTTATGCCCCCCGCCCTCGTGTTTGTGTGAGCATGTCTGCCACACTGCCAGCCTCATGAAGGTGGAGACTCAATTACACAAACTACAGAAGATTTGGAGATGGTGACAGTGACTACCCAACTGGTTATGGCTTTTCTTGTTTGCCCCTATTTTATTATTTTGTCTGATCAAAATTTCAACTTATTGCTTTCTTTAAAAACTACTTATTCGCTTTACATCCTGATTACAGCCTCTCCCGACCCCCATTCTTCTTCCCTAATTCTCTCCTCCTGTTCAGAGAACAAGGAGGTCCCCCATCAGTACCAACCCGCCCTGGCACATTAATTTGCTGCAGGACTAGGTGCATCCTCTCCCACTGAGGGCAGACGAGGCAGCCCGGCTAGGGGAGCCATTTTATTTTTATTTTATGTGTATGGGTTTTTCTCCACATGTACATTATACACTACATGTGTACAGTGCCAGAAGAGGCCAGCAGAGGGCGCTGGATTCCCCTGGAACTGAAGTTAAGGACAGTTGTGAGATACTATGTTGGTGCTGGAATCAAACTCGGGTCCTCGGCAATAGCAGCCTGTGTTCCTAAGCCACCGGGCTTTATTTTCAAGTTGACCCAAAGGCATCTGCAGTAGCCAGTGAGCTCAGCTTCCTGTGACTCCCGTTAGCAGGATCTCAATAGTACTAAGCGGCCATGTCCGGTGAGCAGCCTATAAGATGGTGAAGTTGAGTTCATGCCACTGTCTGAAGGACAGAATTGTTCTCAGTGCCTGTTCCTGTCCCTCATGCGGGGTGTGTGTGTGCGCTTCCATGGCCTCTGGCAAGATAGGGAAAGAGCCAGCCTCTGGTCTGCTAACAACAGCCTTTTCTCTGCACCCTGGTTTCTGTCTCCCCATGAGAAATATGTGACTGCCAAAGAATTGGCCCTGAACTGTGCGTCAGCAGTGGTTCTTTTGGGCTTCATCCAGAGAGTGGAACTGTTGAGCAAGGATGGCTTTGTGATCTCCCAGCTGTGTCTTGGTCTTGGAAATTGAGACTGAGAACAAAGCAAAGCTGGTGGCTTTTTCTCCTCTCCGCTGTGTGGAGGTTGAGGCACAGGATTGCTCCAGGCCTTTGGAAACCTTCTGATGTCAAAATGTACATTTTTTTTTTTTTTACAAGTTTCTCTGGTTTATAGAAGGAACATTGCTGTATGGTGCTGCCCTTACCTGCCCCAGCAGTCAAGAAAAGCTGTTCTGTTTTGCTGAGACACGATCTTAGGAACTGACTCTGTAGACCAGGCTGGCCTTGGGTTCCTAGCGCTCCACCTGCCTCTGCCTTTCGCATGCTGAGGTTAAAGGATTGCTCCACCATAACTGGCCCATGAAAAATTTTTACAATCAGGTTATCATTTATTTTATCACCTATGAGACTGATCAGGAATGAAAAAGTTAGCCAGGCGCAATAGTGCATCCCTATAATCCCAGCACTCTCTGAGTTCGAGGCCAGGACAGCCAAGGGTACACAGAGAAACCCTGTGTCAGACAGAAAAAAAGAAAGAAAGAAAGAAAGAAAGAAAGAAAGAAAGAAAGAAAGAAAGAAGAAAGTTGGTGAATGACCAGAGTTGTTCAGGGTTTTAAGGGGGAAATGAATTGCTTTTGCCTTGAAGCACCCTACCATAACTGACAGCTGTGACAGGGAACTCAGGCTGCCTGCCCACCAGTCTTTTGTGCTTTGTTTTGTTGGGTTTTTTGTTTTGTTTTGTTTGTTTTTTTCGAGACAGGGTTCTCTGTGTAGTCTTGGCTGTCCTAGGCTCATTTTTGTAGAGCAGGCTGGCCTTGAACTCACAGCAGTCCACCTGCCTTTTCCTCCCAAGTGCTGGGATTAAGGCATGCCTGGCACACCCACCAGTCTTAAAGCTGGGCTCTGCCTCCAGAGCTGTGCTTTCGAGGGTGCACCTTACAGCGTGGGTGGCACAGGGATCCTGAGGGTGGACTTTCCAATGACCAAGAGTTCTTTGAGCAGACACAGAAGGCGACAGGGCTTCTTTCCAAGGGAGGGGAAGCATTTGAGGCGCAGATGGCGACAGAGGAGTCCTGGCATGTAGGCCTGCTCCACTCTGCAATATGACTTTGCTGTTCTGCATGTCACGGGCTGTGATTAATTTCTCTGTTGTTTGAAAGTCAGGCCAGCCTGTGACAACAGAACGTGCCAGCATGGCCTGCGCAAGTCCCAAGGCTTGAGCCTCAGGGGGGCTTGTGGCTTTGGTCTTGGCCAGTCCTCTAGAGCCTTGCACCGGCAGTGGAGAGACCAGGCCATCTTCCATGCATGGGTCTGGGCCAGTTTTGCCTCTTGCCTGTGGTGAAGAATGTGGCCATCTGCTAGGAAGTGGCTTCTCCCTCCCCTCCTCTCCTATCCACCTCCCTTTTCTTCCTAAAGTTGTTTCCTGGGATATCTTATCACAGCAGGAAGTTGCTATCACGCCTCTTCAGTAAGATCCCCTCCTGATTTTCTTAATTGACTTGTGAGATTTTCATTTCTGTTATTTAGAAATACAATGTCAGTTTGCTGTGTCAGTCTTGAGTATCCTGCACCTTTGGTGGCGTTCATTCGCTTTTATGAATTGTGGAGGATTTCCCGGGATAGAGTCCTGTCACCTGTGAATGCAGTTTTGCTGGACTCCGCCTCCCCACTCCTCCCCTCTTCTCCCCACTCCTCCCCACTCCTCCCCTCTCCTCACCACTCCTCCCCACTCCTCCCCACTCCTCCCACTCCTCCCTCTCCTCCCCTCTCCTCCCCACTCCTCCTCACTCCTCCCCACTCCTCCCCTCTCCTCCCCTCTCCTCCCCACTCCTCCCTACTCCTCCCCACTCTTCCCCACTCCTCCTCACTCCTCCCCTCTCCTCCCCACTCTTCCCCACTCCTTCCCTCTCCTCCCCATTACTCCCCACTCCTCCCCACTCCTCCCCATTCCTCCCCACTCCTCCCCTCTCATCCCCTCCTTCCTTCTTCTGAGACAGAGTCTCTCTATGTAAACCAGGCTGCCCTCCAATCTACAGAGATCCTCCCGCCTCTGCCCCTGCCTCCTGTGCTGGGATTAAAGACAAGGTGATGGCACCCACCTTTAATACCAGCACTTGAACACAGAGGCAGGCGGATCTCTTGAGTTGGAAGCCAGCCTGGTCTACAGAGTGAGTTCCAGGACAGCCAGGGCTAAAACAGACAAACCCTGTCTTGAAAAACAAACAAACAAACAAACAAACAAAAAACTGCCAGTTTCCAGAAAGTGTTTGCCTCTGTCCTTTGCCTTAGTTTGTCTTTAGTTTCTTGTTTCTGTTCTGTCTTTGCTCTCCTGACACTTTTTATTTCTCTTCTTTTTCTTTCTTTCTTCTTTCTTTCTTTTTTTTTTTTTTTTTTTTTTTTTTTTTTGTTTTGTTTTGTTTTGTTTTGTTTTGTTTTTTTTGGGCGTTTTTGTTTGTTTGTTTTTTTCGAGACAGGGTTTCTCTGTCCTGCCTTGGCTGTCCTGGACTCACTTTGTAGATCAGGCTAGCCTTGAACTCACAGAGATCCACCTGCCTCTGCTCCAGAGTGCTGAGATTAAAAGGCGTGCACCACCACGCCTGGCTTATTTCTCTCTTGCTCTCTTCTTCTCTGGCTAGAATTTCTAATGTAATGTTTCCACGATCACCCCCAGATTGATCTGTTCTTAGAAGGGCCATGGCTAGTCCCTTCACCTTTGTGTGTGATGGCAGTGGGGCCTCTCATAATGCCCTTATGGTGTCCGAGGCACTCCTGGCTGTGAGTGTGTAGTTCTTGGGTGACTTGCGTTATTACAAAAGACTGGCCTGTTTCAGATATTTATCAGCATTTGTTAAGAAGGTCACCCATTTCCTACCCTTCATTCTGGTGGTGCCTTTTATACTGGTTGGTTTTCTTTCTGTTGAATCTTGTATCCTGGGGTAATGTAAACAATAGCGAAACCTACCGAGCTTTTCACTTATGAGTTTTGGACTTGTTATCTGCTTAGGAAAACCTTCACAAAATTACCCCATGAGCTCAGAGTTTGTTCCACAGAGGCCTCCTTTTTAAAGATTTAATTTAGTTTAGGAGTGTTTGTGTGTGTGGTGTGTGTGTGTGTGTGTGTGTGTGTGTGTGTGTGTGTGTGTGGTGTGTTTGAGCTACAGGCATTCATAAGACTCTTAACCTGGGTGTCAGGATCCGGACTCTGATCTTTGACAAGCAGTAAGTGCTCTCAGACCCTGACTCAGGCCTTCTATAACAGCTGTGTGGTGTTGTAGTGTGTGGGTACCCTACACTTTTTAGGCACTATCCATTTGTTGATGTAGGCAGTGTTGGTACCTACCCAGATCTCCTTTGCCAATGTGTACCAAGGGAGACCTGGATTCTTCCCAGTGAAGGAGAATGTTTGGCCTGACACCACCTTACCCAAGTATGATTGGTAGGAAGCAACGTTATATTCCATGCATCTGCTAGGGCATACAAAAATGGAAGGCCTGCAAGTGTCCCTGCCAGAAATCCTTTACTGAACTCAATCCTCAATAGTTAATTTTCAGTTTATAAGAGATATAGGTGTATGCAAGTGTATGCATGTGTGCATACTTGTAGGTGTGTGTGTGTTGTGTGTGTTTTCTTTTGGAGAGAAACAGACAGATCAGAATGTGGGACATTTTATAAGATCTCTGCTCAAGTCAATACCCATCTTCTTAAAGGCAGAGGGGACTGTTTCCAGGCCGACAGACTAAGAAGGTGTTACCGTCAACACAGAGCTTGAACACAGACTGGATCCAACTTTCAAGAAAAGCTAGGTTGGACATTTTTACAATAACTGGATTAGCTTAAAAGGACGGGTAGTTAGACGTGTGGAAACATGTCCGTTGGGGTTGGCTGGTCAGCTGTAAGGATGGTGGTGTATAGCCCAGGGCTCCATCAGGAGGCAGGACTGAATGTGTGCGTGAGACTTTACCTGCAGCTTACACAGTCCCGAGGCTCAACGGAAAACGTGTACAGCCGCGCTTAACAACTGCTATGAAGAGATGATGTAGTAATGGAGTTTGGAAGTATGAGCCTCAACTTGTCATGAATGTGCTGTCAGGAGCATGGACGGCCACTGTATTGGTTTGAAGGAGGGTGTCCCCCACAGGCTTGGACATATTTGACGACATCTCTAGTTGGTGGCACTATTGGGGGATTTGGGTGGTCCAGCCTTGCTGGAGGACTATGATGGCTGCTCTTGGTTGTCAACTTGACTACATCTGGGATTAACTAAAACCCAAGGCCTGGGCACACGTGTCAGGGACTTTTCTTAATTAAAGCGTTGGAAGTCCGATGACCCACCTTTAATCTGAGCCACACCCATTTTCACTCTCTGCCTGCGTGCTCTCGCTGGCGAGTTCATTCCTTTACTGGCATCAGAGCCTACCTCTTCAGGATTCCGCCATATATTAAAGACCAAGTGAGACATCCAGCCTCCTGGGCTGAACGATACTCGGCTCTTAGAACTTTTTCCGTTCGTAGACAGCCATGGTTGGACTACCTGGATCACACCCTACAAGCCATTCTAATACAATATAACAATATATATTTGTTCTATGAGTTCTGTTCCTCTAGAGAGGCCTGATGTCACCTGGGTGTGGGGCTTTGAGATAAAAAGCTTTATGCCACTTCCTGCTCACCATGGCTGCTTCGTGATTGGGGTTTAAAGATGTGAGCTCTCGGCTTCCTGCTCTAGCTGTAGTGTCTGCCGCCTGCGGCCAAACATCAGGAAGGGGCCTTGTGCTGGGATTGAAGAAACATGGAGGGCCATCCCTGAATGATCCTGTGGCACACGCACCTGACAGTCTGATGGTTGGTGTATGGTGGACCACACAGTCCCAGGGCCAAGGCGGGTCAACAGTATTTGTTGGTCTGGTATACTCAGGAAGTGTTGTCCCCATAGAGAGTTAATGTGCCTACATGCCCCTGATGGCCTTGCTAAGTGGTGCTGTTTTCCTTACACATATTCTCACCATGAACCGCGATTTTTACTGGAAAGATGATGACTTTTTATTTGCACAAACAAGGTGTAGGGTCACTCTGCCTCAGCGTGCCCTTACAGCGGTTCCAACCACCCTTTTTACAAAGAGGGATTGCAGGCCTGCTGTTCCCCCCCAGACACAGTAAAGGAGAGAGTGGCCTGCTGTTCCCCCATGCATAGTAAAGGAGAGAGTGGCCTGCTGTCCCCCCATGCATAGTAAAGGAGAGAGTGGCCTGCTGTCCCCCCATGCACAGTAAAGGAGAGAGTGGCCTGCTGTCCCCCCATACATAGTAAAGGAGAGAGTGGCCTGCTGTCCCCCATGCATAGTAAAGGAGAGAGTGGCCTGCTGTCCCCCCATGCATAGTAAAGGAGAGAGTGGCCTGCTGTCCCCCCATGCATAGTAAAGGAGAGAGTGGCCTGCTGTCCCCCATGCATAGTAAAGGAGAGAGTGGCCTGCTGTCCCCCATGCACAGTAAAGGAGAGAGTGGCCTGCTGTCCCCTATGCACAGTAAAGGAGAGAGTGGCCTGCTGTCCCCCCATGTACAGTAAAGGAGAGAGTGGCCTGCTGTCCCCTATGCACAGTAAAGGAGAGAGTGGCCTGCTGTCCCCCATGCACAGTAAAGGAGAGAGTGGCCTGCTGTCCCCCATGCATAGTAAAGGAGAGAGTGGCCTGCTGTCCCCCATGCATAGTAAAGGAGAGAGTGGCCTGCTGTCCCCCATGCATAGTAAAGGAGAGAGTGGCCTGCTGTCCCCCCATGCATAGTAAAGGAGAGTGGCCTGCTGTCCCCCATGCATAGTAAAGGAGAAAGTGGCCTGCTGTCCCCCCATGCATAGTAAAGGAGAGTGGCCTGCTGTCCCCCATGCACAGTAAAGGAGAGAGTGGCCTGCTGTCCCCCATGCATAGTAAAGGAGAGAGTGGCCTGCTGTCCCCCATGCATAGTAAAGGAGAGAGTGGCCTGCTGTCCCCCCATGCATAGTAAAGGAGAGAGTGGCCTGCTGTCCCCCATGCACAGTAAAGGAGAGAGTGGCCTGCTGTCCCCCATGCATAGTAAAGGAGAGAGTGGCCTGCTGTCCCCCATGTACAGTAAAGGAGAGAGTGGCCTGCTGTCCCCCATGCATAGTAAAGGAGAGAGTGGCCTGCTGTCCCCCCATGCACAGTAAAGGAGAGAGTGGCCTGCTGTTCCCCATGCATAGTAAAGGAGAGAGTGGCCTGCTGTCCCCCATGCATAGTAAGGAGAGAGTGGCCTGCTGTCCCCCCATGCACAGTAAAGGAGAGAGTGGCCTGCTGTCCCCCCATACACAGTAAAGGAGAGAGTGGCCTGCTGTCCCCCCATGCACAGTAAAGGAGAGAGTGGCCTGCTGTCCCCCCATGCACAGTAAAGGAGAGAGTGGCCTGCTGTCCCCCCATGCACAGTAAAGGAGAGAGTGGCCTGCTGTCCCCCCATGCATAGTAAAGGAGAGAGTGGCCTGCTGTCCCCCCATACACAGTAAAGGAGAGAGTGGCCTGCTGTCCCCCCATGCATAGTAAAGGAGAGAGTGGCCTGCTGTCCCCCATGCATAGTAAAGGAGAGAGTGGCCTGCTGTCCCCCCATGCACAGTAAAGGAGAGAGTGGCCTGCTGTCCCCCCATGCACAGTAAAGGAGAGAGTGGCCTGCTGTCCCCCCATGCACAGTAAAGGAGAGAGTGGCCTGCTGTCCCCCCATGCATAGTAAAGGAGAGAGTGGCCTGCTGTCCCCCCATACACAGTAAAGGAGAGAGTGGCCTGCTGTCCCCCCATACACAGTAAAGGAGAGAGTGGCCTGCTGTCCCCCCATGCATAGTAAAGGAGAGAGTGGCCTGCTGTCCCCCCATACACAGTAAAGGAGAGAGTGGCCTGCTGTCCCCCCATGCATAGTAAAGGAGAGAGTGGCCTGCTGTCCCCCATGCATAGTAAAGGAGAGAGTGGCCTGCTGTCCCCCATGCATAGTAAAGGAGAGAGTGGCCTGCTGTCCCCCCATGCACAGTAAAGGAGAGAGTGGCCTGCTGTCCCCTATGCATAGTAAAGGAGAGAGTGGCCTGCTGTCCCCCATGCATAGTAAAGGAGAGAGTGGCCTGCTGTCCCCCATGCATAGTAAAGGAGAGAGTGGCCTGCTGTCCCCCATGCATAGTAAAGGAGAGAGTGGCCTGCTGTCCCCCCATGCACAGTAAAGGAGAGAGTGGCCTGCTGTCCCCCATGCACAGTAAAGGAGAGAGTGGCCTGCTGTCCCCCCATGCACAGTAAAGGAGAGAGTGGCCTGCTGTCCCCCCATGCACAGTAAAGGAGAGAGTGGCCTGCTGTCCCCCCATACACAGTAAAGGAGAGAGTGGCCTGCTGTCCCCCCATGCATAGTAAAGGAGAGAGTGGCCTGCTGTCCCCCCATGCACAGTAAAGGAGAGAGTGGCCTGCTGTCCCCCATGCATAGTAAAGGAGAGAGTGGCCTGCTGTCCCCCCATGCACAGTAAAGGAGAGAGTGGCCTGCTGTCCCCCCATTCACAGTAAAGGAGAGAGTGGCCTGCTGTCCCCCATGTACAGTAAAGGAGAGAGTGGCCTGCTGTCCCCCCATACACAGTAAAGGAGAGAGTGGCCTGCTGTCCCCCCATGCATAGTAAAGGAGAGAGTGGCCTGCTGTCCCCCATGCATAGTAAAGGAGAGAGTGGCCTGCTGTCCCCCCAATGCACAGTAAAGGAGAGAGTGGCCTGCTGTCCCCCCATGCACAGTAAAGGAGAGAGTGGCCTGCTGTCCCCCCATGCACAGTAAAGGAGAGAGTGGCCTGCTGTCCCCCCATGCACAGTAAAGGAGAGAGTGGCCTGCTGTCCCCCCATGCACAGTAAAGGAGAGAGTGGCCTGCTGTCCCCCCATGCATAGTAAAGGAGAGAGTGGCCTGCTGTCCCCCCATACACAGTAAAGGAGAGAGTGGCCTGCTGTTCCCCCATGCATAGTAAGGAGAGAGTGGCCTGCTGTCCCCCCATGCATAGTAAAGGAGAGAGTGGCCTGCTGTCCCCCCATACACAGTAAAGGAGAGAGTGGCCTGCTGTCCCCCCATGCATAGTAAAGGAGAGAGTGGCCTGCTGTCCCCCATGCATAGTAAAGGAGAGAGTGGCCTGCTGTCCCCCATGCACAGTAAAGGAGAGAGTGGCCTGCTGTCCCCCCATGCATAGTAAAGGAGAGAGTGGCCTGCTGTCCCCCCATACACAGTAAAGGAGAGAGTGGCCTGCTGTTCCCCATGCATAGTAAAGGAGAGAGTGGCCTGCTGTCCCCCCATGCATAGTAAAGAGAGTGGCCTGCTGTCCCCCCATACACAGTAAAGGAGAGAGTGGCCTGCTGTCCCCCCATGCATAGTAAAGGAGAGAGTGGCCTGCTGTCCCCCATGCATAGTAAAGGAGAGAGTGGCCTGCTGTCCCCCATGCACAGTAAAGGAGAGAGTGGCCTGCTGTCCCCCATGCATAGTAAAGGAGAGAGTGGCCTGCTGTCCCCCCATACACAGTAAAGGAGAGAGTGGCCTGCTGTCCCCCCATACACAGTAAAGGAGAGAGTGGCCTGCTGTTCCCCCATGCATAGTAAAGGAGAGAGTGGCCTGCTGTCCCCCATGCATAGTAAAGGAGAGAGTGGCCTGCTGTCCCCCCATACACAGTAAAGGAGAGAGTGGCCTGCTGTCCCCCCATGCATAGTAAAGGAGAGAGTGGCCTGCTGTCCCCCATGCATAGTAAAGGAGAGAGTGGCCTGCTGTCCCCCATGCATAGTAAAGGAGAGAGTGGCCTGCTGTCCCCCATGCATAGTAAAGGAGAGAGTGGCCTGCTGTCCCCCATGCACAGTAAAGGAGAGAGTGGCCTGCTGTCCCCCCATACACAGTAAAGGAGAGAGTGGCCTGCTGTTCCCCCATGCATAGTAAAGGAGAGAGTGGCCTGCTGTCCCCCATGCATAGTAAAGGAGAGAGTGGCCTGCTGTCCCCCATACACAGTAAAGGAGAGAGTGGCCTGCTGTCCCCCCATGCATAGTAAAGGAGAGAGTGGCCTGCTGTCCCCCATGCATAGTAAAGGAGAGAGTGGCCTGCTGTCCCCCATGCATAGTAAAGGAGAGAGTGGCCTGCTGTCCCCCCATGCACAGTAAAGAGAGAGTGGCCTGCTGTCCCCTATGCATAGTAAAGGAGAGAGTGGCCTGCTGTCCCCCATGCATAGTAAAGGAGAGAGTGGCCTGCTGTCCCCCATGCATAGTAAAGGAGAGAGTGGCCTGCTGTCCCCCATGCATAGTAAAGGAGAGAGTGGCCTGCTGTCCCCCCATGCACAGTAAAGGAGAGAGTGGCCTGCTGTCCCCCATGCACAGTAAAGGAGAGAGTGGCCTGCTGTCCCCCCATGCACAGTAAAGGAGAGAGTGGCCTGCTGTCCCCCCATGCACAGTAAAGGAGAGAGTGGCCTGCTGTCCCCCCATACACAGTAAAGGAGAGAGTGGCCTGCTGTCCCCCCATGCATAGTAAAGGAGAGAGTGGCCTGCTGTCCCCCATGCACAGTAAAGGAGAGAGTGGCCTGCTGTCCCCCATGCATAGTAAAGGAGAGAGTGGCCTGCTGTCCCCCCATGCACAGTAAAGGAGAGAGTGGCCTGCTGTCCCCCCATGCACAGTAAAGGAGAGAGTGGCCTGCTGTCCCCCATGTACAGTAAAGGAGAGAGTGGCCTGCTGTCCCCCCATACACAGTAAAGGAGAGAGTGGCCTGCTGTCCCCCCATGCATAGTAAAGGAGAGAGTGGCCTGCTGTCCCCCATGCATAGTAAAGGAGAGAGTGGCCTGCTGTCCCCCCATGCACAGTAAAGGAGAGAGTGGCCTGCTGTCCCCCCATGCACAGTAAAGGAGAGAGTGGCCTGCTGTCCCCCCATGCACAGTAAAGGAAGAGTGGCCTGCTGTCCCCCCATGCATAGTAAAGGAGAGAGTGGCCTGCTGTCCCCCCATACACAGTAAAGGAGAGAGTGGCCTGCTGTCCCCCCATGCATAGTAAAGGAGAGAGTGGCCTGCTGTCCCCCCATACACAGTAAAGGAGAGAGTGGCCTGCTGTTCCCCCATGCATAGTAAAGGAGAGAGTGGCCTGCTGTCCCCCCATGCATAGTAAAGGAGAGAGTGGCCTGCTGTCCCCCCATACACAGTAAAGGAGAGAGTGGCCTGCTGTCCCCATGCATAGTAAAGGAGAGAGTGGCCTGCTGTCCCCCATGCATAGTAAAGGAGAGAGTGGCCTGCTGTCCCCCATGCACAGTAAAGGAGAGAGTGGCCTGCTGTCCCCCATGCATAGTAAAGGAGAGAGTGGCCTGCTGTCCCCCCATACACAGTAAAGGAGAGAGTGGCCTGCTGTTCCCCCATGCATAGTAAAGGAGAGAGTGGCCTGCTGTCCCCCCATGCATAGTAAAGGAGAGAGTGGCCTGCTGTCCCCCCATACACAGTAAAGGAGAGAGTGGCCTGCTGTCCCCCCATGCATAGTAAAGGAGAGAGTGGCCTGCTGTCCCCCATGCATAGTAAAGGAGAGAGTGGCCTGCTGTCCCCCATGCACAGTAAAGGAGAGAGTGGCCTGCTGTCCCCCCATGCATAGTAAAGGAGAGAGTGGCCTGCTGTCCCCCCATACACAGTAAAGGAGAGAGTGGCCTGCTGTCCCCCATACACAGTAAAGGAGAGAGTGGCCTGCTGTTCCCCCATGCATAGTAAAGGAGAGAGTGGCCTGCTGTCCCCCATGCATAGTAAAGGAGAGAGTGGCCTGCTGTCCCCCCATACACAGTAAAGGAGAGAGTGGCCTGCTGTCCCCCCAAGCATAGTAAAGGAGAGAGTGGCCTGCTGTCCCCCATGCATAGTAAAGGAGAGAGTGGCCTGCTGTCCCCCATGCATAGTAAAGGAGAGAGTGGCCTGCTGTCCCCCATGCATAGTAAAGGAGAGAGTGGCCTGCTGTCCCCCCATGCACAGTAAAGGAGAGAGTGGCCTGCTGTCCCCCATGCACAGTAAAGGAGAGAGTGGCCTGCTGTCCCCCCATGCACAGTAAAGGAGAGAGTGGCCTGCTGTCCCCCCATGGACAGTAAAGGAGAGAGTGGCCTGCTGTCCCCCCATACACAGTAAAGGAGAGAGTGGCCTGCTGTCCCCCCATGCATAGTAAAGGAGAGTGGCCTGCTGTCCCCCCATGCACAGTAAAGGAGAGAGTGGCCTGCTGTCCCCCATGCATAGTAAAGGAGAGAGTGGCCTGCTGTCCCCCCATGCACAGTAAAGGAGAGAGTGGCCTGCTGTCCCCCCATGCACAGTAAAGGAGAGAGTGGCCTGCTGTCCCCCATGCATGGTAAAGGAGAGAGTGGCCTGCTGTCCCCCCATGCACAGTAAAGGAGAGAGTGGCCTGCTGTCCCCCCATGCACAGTAAAGGAGAGAGTGGCCTGCTGTCCCCCCATGCACAGTAAAGGAGAGAGTGGCCTGCTGTCCCCCATGCATAGTAAAGGAGAGAGTGGCCTGCTGTCCCCCCATACACAGTAAAGGAGAGAGTGGCCTGCTGTCCCCCCATGCATAGTAAAGGAGAGAGTGGCCTGCTGTCCCCCCATACACAGTAAAGGAGAGAGTGGCCTGCTGTTCCCCCATGCATAGTAAAGGAGAGAGTGGCCTGCTGTCCCCCCATACACAGTAAAGGAGAGAGTGGCCTGCTGTTCCCCCATGCATAGTAAAGGAGAGAGTGGCCTGCTGTCCCCCCATACACAGTAAAGGAGAGAGTGGCCTGCTGTCCCCCCATGCATAGTAAAGGAGAGAGTGGCCTGCTGTCCCCCCATACACAGTAAAGGAGAGAGTGGCCTGCTGTCCCCCCATGCATAGTAAAGGAGAGAGTGGCCTGCTGTCCCCCATGCATAGTAAAGGAGAGAGTGGCCTGCTGTCCCCCATGCACAGTAAAGGAGAGAGTGGCCTGCTGTCCCCCATGCATAGTAAAGGAGAGAGTGGCCTGCTGTCCCCCCATACACAGTAAAGGAGAGTGGCCTGCTGTCCCCCCATACACAGTAAAGGAGAGAGTGGCCTGCTGTTCCCCCATGCATAGTAAAGGAGAGAGTGGCCTGCTGTCCCCCATGCATAGTAAAGGAGAGAGTGGCCTGCTGTCCCCCCATACACAGTAAAGGAGAGAGTGGCCTGCTGTCCCCCCATACACAGTAAAGGAGAGAGTGGCCTGCTGTTCCCCCATGCATAGTAAAGGAGAGAGTGGCCTGCTGTCCCCCATGCATAGTAAAGGAGAGAGTGGCCTGCTGTCCCCCCATGCATAGTAAAGGAGAGAGTGGCCTGCTGTCCCCCCATACACAGTAAAGGAGAGACTGGCCTGCTGTCCCCCATGCATAGTAAAGGAGAGAGTGGCCTGCTGTCCCCCATGCATAGTAAAGGAGAGAGTGGCCTGCTGTCCCCCATGCATAGTAAAGGAGAGAGTGGCCTGCTGTCCCCCATGCAGTAAAGGAGAGAGTGGCCTGCTGTCCCCCATGCATAGTAAAGGAGAGAGTGGCCTGCTGTCCCCCCATGCACAGTAAAGGAGAGAGTGGCCTGCTGTCCCCCATGCACAGTAAAGGAGAGAGTGGCCTGCTGTCCCCCCATGCACAGTAAAGGAGAGAGTGGCCTGCTGTCCCCCCATGGACAGTAAAGGAGAGAGTGGCCTGCTGTCCCCCCATACACAGTAAAGGAGAGAGTGGCCTGCTGTCCCCCCATGCATAGTAAAGGAGAGAGTGGCCTGCTGTCCCCCCATGCATAGTAAAGGAGAGAGTGGCCTGCTGTCCCCCCATACACAGTAAAGGAGAGAGTGGCCTGCTGTCCCCCAGCATAGTAAAGGAGAGAGTGGCCTGCTGTCCCCCATGCATAGTAAAGGAGAGAGTGGCCTGCTGTCCCCCATGCATAGTAAAGGAGAGAGTGGCCTGCTGTCCCCCCATGCACAGTAAAGGAGAGAGTGGCCTGCTGTCCCCCATGCATAGTAAAGGAGAGAGTGGCCTGCTGTCCCCCATGCATAGTAAAGGAGAGAGTGGCCTGCTGTTCCCCCATGCATAGTAAAGGAGAGAGTGGCCTGCTGTCCCCCATGCACAGTAAAGGAGAGAGTGGCCTGCTGTCCCCCCATACACAGTAAAGGAGAGAGTGGCCTGCTGTCCCCCCATGCATAGTAAAGGAGAGAGTGGCCTGCTGTCCCCCCATGCACAGTAAAGGAGAGAGTGGCCTGCTGTCCCCCATGCATAGTAAAGGAGAGAGTGGCCTGCTGTCCCCCCATGCATAGTAAAGGAGAGAGTGGCCTGCTGTTCCCCATGCATAGTAAAGGAGAGAGTGGCCTGCTGTCCCCCCATGCACAGTAAAGGAGAGAGTGGCCTGCTGTCCCCCCATGCATAGTAAAGGAGAGAGTGGCCTGCTGTCCCCCCATGCACAGTAAAGGAGAGAGTGGCCTGCTGTCCCCCCATACACAGTAAAGGAGAGAGTGGCCTGCTGTCCCCCCATGCATAGTAAAGGAGAGAGTGGCCTGCTGTCCCCCCATGCACAGTAAAGGAGAGAGTGGCCTGCTGTCCCCCCATGCATAGTAAAGGAGAGAGTGGCCTGCTGTCCCCCCATACACAGTAAAGGAGAGAGTGGCCTGCTGTCCCCCCATGCATAGTAAAGGAGAGAGTGGCCTGCTGTCCCCCATACACAGTAAAGGAGAGAGTGGCCTGCTGTTCCCCCATGCATAGTAAAGGAGAGAGTGGCCTGCTGTCCCCCCATACACAGTAAAGGAGAGAGTGGCCTGCTGTTCCCCCATGCATAGTAAAGGAGAGAGTGGCCTGCTGTCCCCCCATACACAGTAAAGGAGAGAGTGGCCTGCTGTCCCCCCATGCATAGTAAAGGAAGAGTGGCCTGCTGTCCCCCCATACACAGTAAAGGAGAGGTGCCTGCTGTCCCCCCATGCATAGTAAAGGAGAGAGTGGCCTGCTGTCCCCCATGCATAGTAAAGGAGAGAGTGGCCTGCTGTCCCCCATGCACAGTAAAGGAGAGAGTGGCCTGCTGTCCCCCCATGCATAGTAAAGGAGAGAGTGGCCTGCTGTCCCCCCATACACAGTAAAGGAGAGAGTGGCCTGCTGTCCCCCCATACACAGTAAAGGAGAGAGTGGCCTGCTGTTCCCCCATGCATTAAAGGAGAGAGTGGCCTGCTGTCCCCCATGCATAGTAAAGGAGAGAGTGGCCTGCTGTCCCCCCATACACAGTAAAGGAGAGAGTGGCCTGCTGTCCCCCCATACACAGTAAGGAGAGAGTGGCCTGCTGTTCCCCCATGCATAGTAAAGGAGAGAGTGGCCTGCTGTCCCCCATGCATAGTAAAGGAGAGAGTGGCCTGCTGTCCCCCCATGCATAGTAAAGGAGAGAGTGGCCTGCTGTCCCCCCATACACAGTAAAGGAGAGACTGGCCTGCTGTCCCCCCATGCATAGTAAAGGAGAGAGTGGCCTGCTGTCCCCCATGCATAGTAAAGGAGAGAGTGGCCTGCTGTCCCCCATGCATAGTAAAGGAGAGAGTGGCCTGCTGTCCCCCATGCATAGTAAAGGAGAGAGTGGCCTGCTGTCCCCCATGCATAGTAAAGGAGAGAGTGGCCTGCTGTCCCCCCATGCACAGTAAAGGAGAGAGTGGCCTGCTGTCCCCCATGCACAGTAAAGGAGAGAGTGGCCTGCTGTCCCCCCATGCAGTAAGTAAGGAGAGAGTGGCCTGCTGTCCCCCCATGGACATAAAGGAGAGAGTGGCCTGCTGTCCCCCATAACAGTAAAGGAGAGAGTGGCCTGCTGTCCCCCATGCATAGTAAAGGAGAGAGTGGCCTGCTGTCCCCCCATGCATAGTAAAGGAGAGAGTGGCCTGCTGTCCCCCCATACACAGTAAAGGAGAGTGGCCTGCTGTCCCCCATGCATAGTAAAGGAGAGAGTGGCCTGCTGTCCCCCATGCATAGTAAAGGAGAGAGTGGCCTGCTGTCCCCCATGCATAGTAAAGGAGAGAGTGGCCTGCTGTCCCCCCATGCACAGTAAAGGAGAGAGTGGCCTGCTGTCCCCCATGCATAGTAAAGGAGAGAGTGGCCTGCTGTCCCCCATGCATAGTAAAGGAGAGAGTGGCCTGCTGTCCCCCATGCATAGTAAAGGAGAGAGTGGCCTGCTGTCCCCCCATGCACAGTAAAGGAGAGAGTGGCCTGCTGTCCCCCCATACACAGTAAAGGAGAGAGTGGCCTGCTGTCCCCCCATGCATAGTAAAGGAGAGAGTGGCCTGCTGTCCCCCATGCACAGTAAAGGAGAGAGTGGCCTGCTGTCCCCCATGCATAGTAAAGGAGAGAGTGGCCTGCTGTCCCCCCATGCATAGTAAAGGAGAGAGTGGCCTGCTGTCCCCATGCATAGTAAAGGAGAGAGTGGCCTGCTGTCCCCCCATGCACAGTAAAGGAGAGAGTGGCCTGCTGTCCCCCATGCATAGTAAAGGAGAGAGTGGCCTGCTGTCCCCCCATGCACAGTAAAGGAGAGAGTGGCCTGCTGTCCCCCCATACACAGTAAAGGAGAGAGTGGCCTGCTGTCCCCCCATGCATAGTAAAGGAGAGAGTGGCCTGCTGTCCCCCCATGCACAGTAAAGGAGAGAGTGGCCTGCTGTCCCCCATGCATAGTAAAGGAGAGAGTGGCCTGCTGTCCCCCCATGCACAGTAAAGGAGAGAGTGGCCTGCTGTCCCCCTATGCACAGTAAAGGAGAGAGTGGCCTGCTGTCCCCCCATGCACAGTAAAGGAGAGAGTGGCCTGCTGTCCCCCCATGCATAGTAAAGGAGAGAGTGGCCTGCTGTCCCCCATGTACAGTAAAGGAGAGAGTGGCCTGCTGTCCCCCCATGTACAGTAAAGGAGAGAGTGGCCTGCTGTCCCCCCATGTACAGTAAAGGAGAGAGTGGCCTGCTGTCCCCCCATGTACAGTAAAGGAGAGAGTGGCCTGCTGTCCCCCCATGTACAGTAAAGGAGAGTGGCCTGCTGTCCCCCATGCATAGTAAAGGAGAGAGTGGCCTGCTGTCCCCCATGCATAGTAAAGGAGAGAGTGGCCTGCTGTCCCCCATGTACAGTAAAGGAGAGAGTGGCCTGCTGTCCCCCATGCATAGTAAAGGAGAGAGTGGCCTGCTGTCCCCCATGCTAGTAAAGGAGAGAGTGGCCTGCTGTCCCCCCATGCATAGTAAAGGAGAGTGGCCTGCTGTTCCCCATGCATAGTAAAGGAGAGAGTGGCCTGCTGTCCCCCATGCATAGTAAAGGAGAGAGTGGCCTGCTGTCCCCCATGCATAGTAAAGGAGAGAGTGGCCTGCTGTCCCCCCATGCACAGTAAAGGAGAGAGTGGCCTGCTGTCCCCCATGCATAGTAAAGGAGAGAGTGGCCTGCTGTCCCCCATGCATAGTAAAGGAGAGAGTGGCCTGCTGTCCCCTATGCATAGTAAAGGAGAGAGTGGCCTGCTGTCCCCCATGCATAGTAAAGGAGAGAGTGGCCTGCTGTCCCCCCATGCATAGTAAGGAGAGAGTGGCCTGCTGTCCCCCCATGCATAGTAAAGGAGAGAGTGGCCTGCTGTCCCCCATGCACAGTAAAGGAGAGAGTGGCCTGCTGTCCCCCCATGCATAGTAAAGGAGAGAGTGGCCTGCTGTCCCCATGCATAGTAAAGGAGAGAGTGGCCTGCTGTCCCCCATGCACAGTAAAGGAGAGAGTGGCCTGCTGTCCCCCCATGCATAGTAAAGGAGAGAGTGGCCTGCTGTCCCCTATGCATAGTAAAGGAGAGAGTGGCCTGCTGTCCCCCATGCATAGTAAAGGAGAGAGTGGCCTGCTGTCCCCCATGCATAGTAAAGGAGAAGTGGCCTGCTGTCCCCTATGCATAGTAAAGGAGAGAGTGGCCTGCTGTCCCCCATGCATAGTAAGGAGAGAGTGGCCTGCTGTCCCCCATGCATAGTAAAGGAGAGAGTGGCCTGCTGTCCCCATGCATAGTAAAGGAGAGAGTGGCCTGCTGTCCCCCCATGCCAGTAAAGGAGAGAGTGGCCTGCTGTTCCCCCATGCATAGTAAAGGAGAGAGTGGCCTGCTGTCCCCCCATGCATAGTAAAGAGAGAGTGGCCTGCTGTCCCCCATGCACAGTAAAGGAGAGAGTGGCCTGCTGTTCCCCCATGCATGTGGAGGGCCTGTTCCCCATGCATAGTAAAGGAGAGAGTGGCCTGCTGTCCCCCATACACAGTAAAGGAGAGAGTGGCCTGCTGTCCCCCATACATAGTAAAGGAGAGTGGCCTGCTGTCCCCCATGTACAGTAAAGGAGAGAGTGGCCTGCTGTCCCCCATGCATAGTAAAGGAGAGAGTGGCCTGCTGTCCCCATGCACAGTAAAAGAGAGTGGCCTGCTGTCCCCCATGCACAGTAAAGGAGAGAGTGGCCTGCTGTCCCCCATGCATAGTAAAGGAGAGAGTGGCCTGCTGTCCCCCCATGTACAGTAAAGGAGAGAGTGGCCTGCTGTCCCCCATGCACAGTAAAGGAGAGAGTGGCCTGCTGTCCCCCCATGCACAGTAAAGGAGAGTGGCCTGCTGTCCCCCATGCATAGTAAAGGAGAGAGTGGCCTGCTGTCCCCCATGCATAGTAAAGGAGAGAGTGGCCTGCTGTCCCCCATGTACAGTAAAGGAGAGAGTGGCCTGCTGTCCCCCATGTACAGTAAAGGAGAGAGTGGCCTGCTGTCCCCCATGCACAGTAAAGGAGAGAGTGGCCTGCTGTCCCCCATACACAGTAAAGGAGAGAGTGGCCTGCTGTCCCCCATAACAGTAAAGGAGAGAGTGGCCTGCTGTCCCCCGCAACAGTAAAGGAGAGTGGCCTGCTGTCCCCCCATGCACAGTAAAGGAGAGAGTGGCCTGCTGTCCCCCATGCACAGTAAAGGAGAGAGTGGCCTGCTGTCCCCCCATGTACAGTAAAGGAGAGAGTGGCCTGCTGTCCCCCATGTACAGTAAAGGAGAGAGTGGCCTGCTGTCCCCCATGCACAGTAAAGGAGAGAGTGGCCTGCTGTCCCCCATGCACAGTAAAGGAGAGTGGCCTGCTGTCCCCCATGCAGTAAAGGAGAGAGTGGCCTGCTGTCCCCCATGCACAGTAAAGGAGAGAGTGGCCTGCTGTCCCCCATGCATAGTAAAGGAGAGAGTGGCCTGCTGTCCCCCATGCATAGTAAAGGAGAGAGTGGCCTGCTGTCCCCCTGCACAGTAAAGGAGAGAGTGGCCTGCTGTCCCCATGCATAGTAAAGGAGAGAGTGGCCTGCTGTCCCCCATGCATAGTAAAGGAGAGTGGCCTGCTGTCCCCCATGCATAGTAAAGGAGAGAGTGGCCTGCTGTCCCCATGCATAGTAAAGGAGAGAGTGGCCTGCTGTCCCCCATGCATAGTAAAGGAGAGAGTGGCCTGCTGTCCCCCATGCATAGTAAAGGAGAGAGTGGCCTGCTGTCCCCCATGCATAGTAAAGGAGAAGTGGCCTGCTGTCCCCCATGCACAGTAAAGGAGAGAGTGGCCTGCTGTCCCCCCATGCATAGTAAAGGAGAGAGGGCCTGCTGTCCCCCATGCAAGTAAAGGAGAGAGTGGCCTGCTGTCCCCCATGCATAGTAAAGGAGAGAGTGGCCTGCTGTCCCCCCATGCATAGTAAAGGAGAGAGTGGCCTGCTGTCCCCCATGCATAGTAAAGGAGAGAGTGGCCTGCTGTCCCCCATGCATAGTAGGAGAGGTGGCCTGCTGTCCCCCATGCATAGTAAAGGAGAGAGGGCCTGCTGTCCCCCATGCACAGTAAAGGAGAGAGTGGCCTGCTGTTCCCCCATGCACAGTAAAGGAGAGAGTGGCCTGCTGTCCCCCATGCATAGTAAAGGAGAGAGTGGCCTGCTGTCCCCCATGCATAGTAAAGGAGAGAGTGGCCTGCTGTCCCCCATACACAAGGAGAGTGGCCTGCTGTCCCCCATACACAGTAAAGGAGAGAGTGGCCTGCTGTCCCCCATGTACAGTAAAGGAGAGAGTGGCCTGCTGTCCCCCATGCATAGTAAAGGAAGAGTGGCCTGCTGTCCCCCATGCACAGTAAAGGAGAGAGTGGCCTGCTGTCCCCCCATGCATAGTAAAGGAGAAGTGGCCTGCGTCCCCATGCATAGTAAAGGAGAGAGTGGCCTGCTGTCCCCCATGCATAGTAAAGAGAGAGTGGCCTGCTGTCCCCCCATGCATAGTAAAGGAGAGAGTGGCCTGCTGTCCCCATGCATAGTAAAGGAGAGAGTGGCCTGCTGTCCCCCATGCATAGTAAAGGAGAGAGTGGCCTGCTGTCCCCCATGCACAGTAAAGGAGAGAGTGGCCTGCTGTCCCCCATGCATAGTAAAGGAGAGAGTGGCCTGCTGTCCCCCATGCACAGTAAAGGAGAGAGTGGCCTGCTGTCCCCCATGTACAGTAAAGGAGAGAGTGGCCTGCTGTCCCCCATGTACAGTAAAGGAGAGAGTGGGCCTGCTGTCCCATGCACAGTAAAGGAGAGAGTGGCCTGCTGTCCCCCCATGTACAGTAAGGAGAGAGTGGCCTGCTGTCCCCCATGCACAGTAAAGGAGAGAGTGGCCTGCTGTCCCCCATGCACAGTAAAGGAGAGAGTGGCCTGCTGTCCCCCATGCATAGTAAAGGAGAGAGTGGCCTGCTGTCCCCCATGCACTAAAGGAGAGAGTGGCCTGCTGTCCCCCCATGACAGTAAAGGAGAGAGTGGCCTGCTGTCCCCCATGTACAGTAAAGGAGAGAGTGGCCTGCTGTCCCCCATGCACAGTAAAGGAGAGAGTGGCCTGCTGTCCCCCATACAGTAAAGGAGAGAGTGCCTGCTGTCCCCCATCACAGTAAAGGAAGAGTGGCCTGCTGTCCCCCCATGCACAGTAAGGAGAGAGTGGCCTGCTGTCCCCATGCACAGTAAAGGAGAGAGTGGCCTGCTGTTCCCCCATGCATAGTAAAGGAGAGAGTGGCCTGCTGTCCCCCATGCACAGTAAAGGAGAGAGTGGCCTGCTGTCCCCCATGCATAGTAAAGGAGAGTGGCCTGCTGTCCCCCATGCAGTAAAGGAGAGAGTGGCCTGCTGTTCCCCATGCATAGTAAAGGAGAGAGTGGCCTGCTGTCCCCCATGCATAGTAAAGGAGAGAGTGGCCTGCTGTCCCCATGCATAGTAAAGGAGAGTGGCCTGCTGTCCCCCCATGCATAGTAAAGGAGAGAGTGGCCTGCTGTCCCCCATGCATAGTAAAGGAGAGAGTGGCCTGCTGTCCCCCATGCATAGTAAAGGAGAGAGTGGCCTGCTGTCCCCATGCATAGTAAAGGAGAGAGTGGCCTGCTGTCCCCCATGCATAGTAAAGGAGAGAGTGGCCTGCTGTCCCCCATGCATAGTAAAGGAGAGAGTGGCCTGCTGTCCCCCATGCATAGTAAAGGAGAGAGTGGCCTGCTGTCCCCATGCATAGTAAAGGAGAGAGTGGCCTGCTGTCCCCATGCATAGTAAAGGAAGAGTGGCCTGCTGTCCCCCATGCAGTAAAGGAGAGAGTGGCCTGCTGTTCCCCATGCATAGTAAAGGAGAGAGTGGCCTGCTGTCCCCCATGCATAGTAAAGGAGAGAGTGGCCTGCTGTTCCCCATGCATAGTAAAGAGAGAGTGGCCTGCTGTTCCCCCATGCATAGTAAAGGAGAGAGTGGCCTGCTGTCCCCCATGCATAGTAAAGGAGAGAGTGGCCTGCTGTCCCCCCATGCAAGTAAAGGAGAGAGTGGCCTGCTGTCCCCCATGCATAGTAAGGAGAGAGTGGCCTGCTGTCCCCCCCATGCATAGTAAAGAGAGTGGCCTGCTGTCCCCCATGCCATAGTAAAGGAGAGAGTGGCCTGCTGTCCCCCATGCATAGTAAAGGAGAGAGTGGCCTGCTGTCCCCCATGCACAGTAAAGGAGAGAGTGGCCTGCTGTCCCCCATGCAATAGTAAAGGAGAGAGTGGCCTGCTGTCCCCCCATGCACACAGTAAAGGAGAGAGTGGCCCTGTCCCCCGCCACAAAAGGAGAGGTGGCTGATTCCACATGCCACTCTGAGGGTGTGTGTTTTATGCAATTAAAAGTTGTAGAAATTAGCCAGGAGGTGGTGGCCCACACCTTTAATCTCAGCACTCAGGAGGCAGAGGCAGGCAGATCTCTGTGAGATCAAGGCTAACCTGGTTTACAATGCTAGTCCAGGACAGCCAGTGTTACATAGAGAAACCCTGTCTCAAAAAAACCAAAAACCAAAAACCAAACCAAACCAAAACAAAACAAAACAAAAAGTCATAGAAATAAACAAGAAATATCTCTGTATGTACCAAGGACCCTGTGCTTTTTGTTTGTTTTCTTTCTCACCAACATAGTATTTTTCTTTCCACTTTGGCAAGTACCTTCTCCGGAGCGTGCCCTGTGCATGCAAAGCGTTTAGGTTCCAAAATCTCTGTGGAGGACTTTTTCTTTTCTTCTCTTTTCTTTCTTTCTTTCTTTCTTTCTTTCTTTCTTTCTTTCTTTCTTTCTTTCTTTCTTTCATTTTTCCAAGACAGGGTTTCTCTGTGTAGCCTTAGCTGTCTTGGACTCTATTTGTAGACCAGGCTGGCCTCAAACTCACAGAGATCCTCCTGCCTCTGTCTGCCGAGTCCTGGGATTAAAGGCGTGCACCACCAACGCCCACCTTCTAAGGGGGTTTCTAACTACTCTGGTACAGCAAATTGTTCTGCTGTACAGGAGGAGAGAGCCTTGTCCTGTTCTCTGAGAGGCTGATGGCTCACCTGGAGCTGCTTAAGTGGAAGTGCTGGAAGAAAAGTGGCAGACAATGCTTCTAGTCAGGAAAATTTGATCAGAAAACACGTTTCTAAATTAAATTTTCAAGATACATTAAATATAAGCTTAATTTATACTGCATACTTAAAGTTAGATGTAAATTATTTTTATTTTAATTTATTTTTATTTTATGTATATGAGTGTTTTACCTGCATGCATGTATGTGCGCCACATATGTGCAGTGCCTGCAGAGGCCAAGAGAGAGTGTCAGATTTCCTGGGACTGGCATTCAGGATGGGTAGGAGCTGCCACCTGGGGGCTGGGACTCAAACCCTCATCTCTCCAGACTCTATAAGGAGGATAAGAATGTTTAGATGTTGGTTTCTTTCACCTTGTTGCATTTAAAAGAAAGAAAACAAGGCTAGTGGACTCCTCTGCGGTAGCCTAGAGAGTCTGGGCCATCACTGTGGTGAATGAGGGAGGAGGGACTCCAAGCTGAAAGGACTTTTACAGCTGCCCCACCTAGGATGGGCGTCAAGTGTCCGTCCTGCCTCCAGCAGGACCCCAGCACTCCTCAGCCAGCTCTGTCCTCTAGGCCCCTGCCTGGAAGACTGGTGTCAAGGAAGCATGCTCGCCTTATGCATGTTTCCCCAGGGAATCACTAGGCGCGTGTTACAATTCATTGTTTTCAGGATCTTGATTGTGCTTCGTTTTGAGATAGAATCTCTATGTACCCCAGTTTGGCCTCAAGCTCATGATTTTCATGCCTCAACCCCAAAGCATACTTTTTTAGATAAAAACAAATAAACAAACAAAAAAGCCAAAACAAAACAACAACAACAATAAAAAACCTTGAGTCTCCCACCCTTTTCCTTCTAGGCCCATATTGCAGCCTGTTAAAAGCCTCTGATGACAAGTGACCATTTTTGTTCGTTTCAATTAATAAATCAAGGCCAATGTAGACATACCCACACGTGCACATATGGGTTCATACACATGTGCGGTGTTGTAGACATAGACACACGTGCACATATGGGTTCATATACATGTGCAGTGTTGTAGACATTCCCACACGTGCACATATGGGCTCATACACATGTGCAGTGTTGGGCAAAGGCAAACATCACAAATATCCTCTGAGGTTTAGCGAAATAAGGTGTCTAAAATAGGTTAATTTGAGAAAAAAACCCCACCAGTTTGTAACATGCACAGAGGCAGCCATACAAGCCGATCATCGCCGGGCCAAGGATGGGCGTCTGCCCTTCTCCAGTGTTCTGTCTCAGCTGGAGATAGACCAAGTGCCTTGGGAGTGCTGGATGCCGCACACTCGTTTCACTGTTGACAAAGTGAGCAACGGAAAGGAGACTGCGTGTGCACGTGCCCCTGTGGGTTGGGGAGTGATAACCCAAAACACGGCGGCTTGTGTCAACCCGAACAACTGCATCTAATAGACATTAAAGGCTTAAAAAACAAAATCTCAAGCCAGAGTGTGGCACACATGACTGTAATCCCAGCACTCAGAGAGGCATAGGCAGGGGCGGGGTGGCGGATCTCTGTGAGATCGAGGCCAGCCTGGTTTACAAATTGAGTCCAGGACAGACAGCAAGGCTACACAGAGAAACCCTGTCTCCAAAAACCAAACCAAACCAACACACCAGAGTCCTTCTCACCCAGAAAGAGCAGGGAGCCCCTGTTTGGAATTCTCTCACCCTGACTTTAGAGTCTCCCCACCCCAACTCTAAAGTCCGTTATCTATTAGAGAAACTATCTGAGAAATGTGGCCACCTCTGCATGGTCTTCCACCACTGGCCTCTCCAAGGACAGCTTGGTCCCCTAGCCATCCTGTATGGACCCTCCCAAAGTCATCCTCACCCCTGGTCCCCAACACCGTACACAATGGGCTTATTATTTTCTGAAGTATGCCCCCACTGAGCACGAATAACTGTATTTTTTATTCCCATCTGCCGCTAGTTCCACCTATTTTTCTGTGGGATTGTTCTTTCTTGTTAGCCTTGTGAAAATATGCCACATCCGCCACTGGGAACAGCGTTGTGCTCTGATTCTGAAATCTAGAGATAACCTACTCATTGGATGTCACCTTTCATTGACAGAAAATTCCTATCTCGCCCTTTTTCCTTTCTATTTTCCAATATATTTCTTTTAGAATAGATAACTAGTTAGTCTTCTACAGTAGCTTAGCTCTCCCCACA